>NC_136681.1:0-273323 GCF_903797595.1 Erithacus rubecula | reverse complement strand
CTCTTTGCTTGTTTTTTTCTTATTTTTTTTTCTTATGGTTACAGTTTTTCTTATTGTTTTCTTATTTTTCTTATTGTTTCTATTAATAAATTTTCTCTTTATACCATTTGAAATTAAGCCTGTTTTATTTCCTCCTAATCTTATCTCACAGCAGAAAAATTTCAAATTAGTGAACCAAAACCACCACAATGGTATCAGAAATTTGAATTTCATGGGTTATAAAATTTAAATGTAATTGATTGTTACTAATGGCTAGTGTGTATAACTATTAAAGTTTTTTTTTTTTTGTTTAGGTATGTTTATATTTTTCTTTTTAGGTATGATTATTTTTCTTTTAGTTATGTTTATCATTTATTCTTTATGGGCTCTCACAGAATAGATTTTTTTATTTTTGCAGGAATAGACTGTTTCCTCATAAAAATAAATTATTAAGTAAATTAATTCTTATTCTTATGATTCTTTTTATGGGAACTCCACAGATTAGCTTAGTTAGAATAACAAGGCCTAAACTATGCTTTATAAGTTGTTTTTTTTAATAAGATTTTATCAGTATGTGACACCTGGGAGGGGCTGGAATCCTCTGGCAGGGGGTGAGGAGAAAAAAAGAGCAAAGGCAGGAGAAATAATCCAGAATATTGGTACTCTGTCCAGGGAGTGAAACTTTTACAACTGTGTATTGTAACAGCCTAGCTGGGACTCAGTTTTTTCATGCAGAAAAAGCAAATTTTTTATTTACATAACTCATTTTATACAGTTTTACAGACTTTGTGTTGAGCTCTTATTGGCTGATTGTTTTCTTGCCCCTGACTCATTGGTTTAAAGATGTTTGTGTGTCTGTGCTAAAAGACTTTCTTTTAATCAGATGTTTTCTACTGATTTTTACATCTATGATTTTTACATCTTTCTACTGATTTTGATGGATTTTTTATTCAGTGGCACACTAGAATAGTTTTTGTGTTAAGTGGCTTTTCATTTCTAAGGTTCCTTTTGCAAGCTACTGCTAGCAGGGTTTACTTTATCTTATAAATATCTTTATACTTATTTATGTTTTATATTTAAAAATACCTTTCTTTAATTATATATATTTGTATTTTATATTATATATGTTTATATATATATGTTTGTATAATTATATATAATTAATATATATATATATGTTTATATAAGTTTATATAACTTACAAACTATGTAGCTGCTTTTTAGGGCTTGGTGGGAAAACTGATCTTCTCCTGAATTATTACCTGGAATTCTTTAATTAATAAGAAATTAGGTGCTTTTCTGGAGTTGATTGAGTTTTTTTTTCCTGTAGGAACTGCCACCCACCCTTCGTACTACAAGATCCTGACCATGGGCCACCAGATCCCAAACAGAAAAACCATCATGAGGTTCAAATACATTGTGAAAAAGTTTCTGACAGCCAACAAGGACAATGGTGAGTGTGGTGCTACCAGCAGGGATTTCTTTTCTTTCTCTTAACTGTGGGAATTTCAAGGCAATAAATTGCTTTTTTTCCTTTGATAATCCAGACCAGCTTGGACAGGGCTTGGAGCAGCCCTGGGTGGGTTTTAAGGTCCTTTCCAGCTAAACCATTGCAGGATTCTCTGATGATTTGAGCCTTAATTGAGTTTGATTGTGCAGATGAGCTGCCAGAATTAATGAGCTGATGAGCTGAGTGCTAATTAGGCCATGGTGATGTGTGGGGTTGTTTCTGGTCATTGTGTCACTGGTGGGGATTGATGCAGATTGGAGAGATTTGGGAGGAAAAGCAGCTGCATGTCCCCTGTGTGTGTTGCAGATAAACTGATTGGGGTGCACTGCACACATGGCTTGAACAGGACTGGGTACCTGGTCTGCAGGTGAGTTCTGGGGCAGCTGGGGGGGCACTGGTGTGATTTGTGTGATCTCAGACTTGCAAGGATTTACAGCTTTTGTTAAGGAATCTTTTCACCTCCAAATCCACCCAAAATACTGATCTTCCATTGGAGCACATGAATAAAGGGTTAAAATCCCCAGTCCTTTTATTTCTTGTTTGAATCATCACCAAACCCTCAGTGTTTTCATAATTAATTGTGTCATTAGATTTCTGCTCTGTGCAGGTACCTGATTGAGGTTGAAGGCATGGAGCCAAATGCTGCCATAGAATGTGAGTGTCCTGCTGCCATGGGGAGAGTTCAGGGAGGTTTGGGATGGCTCAGGGAGGGTTAAAACCCTTCTGGAATGTTTCAGTTATTCAGCAGCTCCAGGGGGTGACTTCTTGTGATGGTTTGTAAAGATTTCCTGAGATCCTTAGTTAAAAAAAAAAAGAAATCATAAACTAAAATTTCATCTTTTTTAAAGCTATTAGAAAACCCTCTTCTTTCCCTGTAACACAAAAATATTATAAATATAACTGTTCTGATTATAAATATAAGTAAACATTAGTGTTTAAAATAAACAAATGTTAAAATTACTAATTATTTTCTATGCATTTTAAGTAAATAAAGTGGTCTGAAGTATTATTTTTTTTATAATTTCTAGTAATAAATTTTTTTTTTTGGTACCATTTAAAATTAAACCTGCATTAGCTTCCTCCTAATCCTATCTAACAACAAAAATTCAAATTCATAAACCCAAACCACTACATTTATTAGTGTTTTTACCCAGTTACAAACTGAAACCAAACCACTCTGTCTCTCCCCAGTGTTCAACAAGTGTCGAGGGCATCCCATAGAAAGGACCAACTACATCCAGGATCTGCAGAAAAGAGCCCTGAAAAAGTGAGTCTGGGTGTTCCAGGAGTGAGGAGAGCTGCTGGGGAGGGGTGGAAGAACCTCAGGGGGGCTCCAGGAGGGTGTCAAACCCACAGAGGGCAGGGGTAGGTGGGATGTTGGGCAGAAATCCCCTCCCTGTGTGGGTGATGATGGGCTGGGATGGAATTCCCAGAAAATCTGTGGTTTCTCCATCACCAGAAGTGTCCAAGGTCAGCTTGGGCAGCCTGGGATAGGGGAAGGTGTCCCTGCCCATGCAGGGATGGGGCTGGGTGGGGTTTAAGGTCCTTCCAACCCAAACCATGCTGGGATTGGAACTGGATGGAAACACCCCAAACCCCTTTTCTGGGTGTGCAGGGCTTGGGTGTGAGAGAGCTGATGTGATCACTGGTTTTCCTGTGAAAACATCTGGATTTGTCTTTAAAATTCCCTTCAAAAGCAGCTGTGAAGGGAAGAGCTTGGGCTCAGATGTCTCCAGGAGCAAAGGCAGTGCCCCAGCCAAGCCCCAAAAGCAGCTGGTGAAGCCCCCCCTGGCAGTGCCCAGGTAGGTGTTTGCCCCTTCCCCTCAGCAAAAAACAAATCAAATCCTAAATAAAAGAAAAATCATAAACTAAAATTTCTTTTTTTGACTATTAGAAAACTCTCTTCTTTCCTTATGACACATAAAACATTATAAAGTAAATATAACTGTTCTAACTATAAATATAAGTAAACATTAGTGTTTAAAATAAATATTATATTATTATTACTAATTATTTTCTATACCTTTTCAGTAGGAAAAAAAAAGTAGTCTAAAGTATTATTCTAATTTTTTCCTTATAATTTCTAGTAATAAAGTTTCTCTTTGTACCATTTAAAGTTAAACCTGTACTGCCTTCCTTCTGACTCTATCTCACAACAAAATAATTTCAAATTGATAAACCAAAACCACTATATTTATTAATGTTTCTACCCACTTAGAAACTAAAACCAAAAGGAATAAAATTGGTATTTATGGACAAGATTCACCTTGGGCAGTGCAAGAGCCCAGCAGGGCTACACCCAAATCAAATCCGAGAGGGATCCTGGTTATGAGTTTTACATTTTAATAAGTTTTGGTTCATCTGCACCTTGTGGTTAATTGTCCAAACACAGCCCCAGGCTATGAAATCTCAGCCCCCTTCCCTGCCCCCCTCCCTTAGCCATTGTTTCTGCTTTTTGGGTGTCCTTGATTCTCCAGCTGGGAAGGGATTGTTTTGTCCAACCACCCTGTGAAGAGAATTCTGAAAAATATAAAAGCTAAAACCCAAGGCATCACCTTGGGGAGATGGAAAACATCCTGCTGAAAACCTCCTGTCAGAAATCAGCAGTGAACCTCTCTGGGTGTTCTCATTTTTCAGGCAGCAGGAAAAGGCTCTGGCTGCAGAGGAGCCCAGGGTGTTCCCAAGCGCCCAGTTTTTTTGGTGGTGCTGACTCCCAAATCTCCTTGCAGGAACCCTGGCAGCAAGAAGAAGAAGCAGTGGACTGGCCCCACAGCTCAGGAACAGCCCCAGGAGCTGGGACACAGGCCCTGGGCCAGGGGCAGCTGCAGCAGAGAAGCAGAGGCAGCAGAAGTGGAACCACCTGAGCAGAAGAAGCAGAGTCACCTGGAGCAGAATCACTTGGAGCAGAGGAAGAAGAAGAAGAAGTGGAATCACTTGGAGCAGAGGGAGCAGGATCACCTGGAGCAGGATCATCTGGAGCAGAGACAGCAGAATCACCTGGAGCAGAATCACCTGGAGCAGAGGAAGCAGAGGCAGCAGAATCACCTGGAGCAGAATCACTTGGAGCAGAGGAAGAAGAAGAAGTGGAATCACTTGGAGCAGAATCACTTGGAGCAGGATCACCTGGAGCAGAGGAACAAGAAGAAGAAGTGGAATCACTTGGAGCAGAATCACTTGGAGCAGGATCACCTGGAGCAGAATCACTTGGAGCAGGATCACCTGGAGCAGAGGAAGAAGAAGAAGAAGTGGAATCACTTGGAGCAGAATCACTTGGAGCAGGATCACCTGGAGCAGAGGAACAAGAAGAAGAAGTGGAATCACTTGGAGCAGAGGGAGCAGAATCACCTGGAGCAGAATCACCTGGAGCAGAGGAAGCAGAGGCAGCAGAATCACTTGGAGCAGAATCACTTGGAGCAGAGGAAGAAGAAGAAGAAGTGGAATCACCTGGAGCAGAGGGAGCAGAATCAACTGGAGCAGAATCACCTGGAGCAGAATCACCTGGAGCAGAGGAAGAAGAAGAAGAAGAAGAAGAAGCAGAATCCCTTGGAGCAGGATCACCTGGAGCAGAGGCAGCCCTGCAGCCTGGCCCCCAGGAACTGTTTCCTTCCCCCACCCTGCAAGAAGCAGCAGGAGGAGCTGCTGCCCCCCCCAGAGCCCCCAGGATCCCTCACCTGCCAGGAAACGGCACAGGAAGCACAGGGAGGGGGGGCAGGGAATGTCCTGACAGCTGGGAATGAGATCCAGGAGGGAAAAGCCTGCCGGGGCTGCAGGGAGCAGCTGTGCCTCACCCAGGAGCTGCCAGGCTGCTTTTTAATCTCTTTTCTCCCTACCACTGATGCTTTTACAAGGAATTTTTTAATCCGATGCTGATCCATGAGGGATGCCAGGAATTAAAATAAACCGACTCAACCAGAGCTGGAATAATCCTAAAGAAACATCCTCAGGCATCCCTAGAACCTTCAACAAAACGGGTTTTTGTTGATTTCCTCAAAGGCATAACAAGAAACAGAACTGGCTGTGTAAACACGAGGGTTTTTTCCCTCTTTTATACCCACTTTTGCTAAAGTAAATTTCCACGCTGTGCAAACTGCAGCCCGGGTGTGGAGCAGTCATTTCCCCCGCGGGGGGTTGGGCGCGTTTTTGGGGTGAGAACGGCCGGGTTTGGGTTTGGTGCTGCCCCTTTAAGAGCTGCCGCTGTGACGTCATGACGCGCTACGTCCCATTGAGGAAAGCGGGCGGAAGTAGGCGGTGTGTCGCTACATACCCGGATGTTGCGGCGGTTTCTGATTGGCTGCCGGAAGCGAGGCGGGGCGTGTGGGGGAGAACCCGGAAGTGCTGAGGGGCGAACGGCGGCGGCGCTCGGCAGGTCAGGGCCGGGCCGGGGGAATGGCGGGTCCCGGCTCTGCTGGGGGATCGCTCTGAGCATCGGGGCGGCTTCAGGCCTCTCAGAGACCAGCAGGGCTCCGGTTCCAGGGGTGTCGGGGCGGGCTGGAACCTTCCTGCCTGTGGGACCTGCCGTGGGTTTCCCCTCAGGGTACAGCGATTCCTTTGGGGGTTCCGCAAGACCCCCGGGTGTGGAGCGCGGGGCTTTGGTTGGGTTGTTCCCCTCTGGTTTTTCGGGACAAGATTTGGCAGAGCAGGGAGGTCTCACCTTCAGTTCCTTTTAGGGCTGTGGGAGCCGGGGAGGACTCGGATTTTGGGGAGGGGTTGCAGTTTGTGGGGAAGGTGATTTGGGCGCTTTATTTTGAGGGGTGCTGTGGGATTTTGGGGGGAATTCCAGGTGTGAGTGGAGTTTGTTCTCACAGGGGGAAGAGGATTGTGAGATTGGCAGGGATTATTTGGAGGGAGGGGCTCAGAGCTCTGCCTTGGGGGTGCCCAAAATAATCGTCTTTTTTCAATTTGCAAACGAAATTGGAGGTGATTAAAATGAGGAGGTAATAGAAAAATTGATTTTTTTCTTGGAAGGCTTTCAGGAAAGGTGTTCATAAAGCTGATCCCCACAGGGGTGAGGCCATTTTCACATATTCTGGGCAATTAGTGACATTTCACAGGGAGTTAAACCCTTCCCTTGGCCCAGGGAGGCTTTTCCAAGGAAAAACTACATTTGGTGGAGGAGGAGGAGACTTGTGGAGGATTTTTGGGCTCAGTGCCTCCACAAGGAATCCAGCAGCTCCTGTCTGTGGTGATTCCCACATGGATCAGGTCGTGGTGCATTCCTGGGGTGATGGGAGTGCCTCCCACAGCACGGGCAGAGAGGGATTTGGGCTGATCCTGTTGAGCCAGGATGAGTTTGGGGGGATCCTGTTCAGCCAGGAGGGATCCTGTGGGGTCAGGATGGATCCAGTAGGGTCAGGATGGATTTGGGATGGATCCTTGTAGGGTCAGGATGGATTTGGGATGGATCCTGTAGGGTCAGGATGGATTTGGGATGGAGCCTGTGGGGTCAGGATGGATTTGGGATGGATCCTGCTGGGTCAGGATGGATTTGGGATGGATCCTGTGGGGTCAGGATGGATTTGGGATGGATCCTGTAGGGTCAGGATGGATTTGGGATGGATCCTGCTGGGTCAGGATGGATTTGGGATGGATCCTGTAGGGCCAGGATGGATCCAGTAGGGTCAGGATGGATTTGGGATGGATCCTGTAGGGTCAGGATGGATTTGGGATGGATCTCTTTGGGCCAGGATGGATTTGGGATGGATCTCTTTGGGTCAGGATGGGTTTGGGATGGATCCTGCAGGGCCAGGATGGATTTGGGATGGATCCTGTAGGGTCAGGATGGATTTGGGATGGATCTCTTTGGGTCGGGATGGATTTGGGATGGATCCAGTAGGGTCAGGATGGATCCTGTAGGGTCAGGATGGATTTGGGATGGATCCTGTAGGGTCAGGATGGATTTGGGATGGAGCCTGTAGGGTCAGGATGGATTTGGGATGGATCCTGCAGGGCCAGGATGGATTTGGGATGGATCCTGCAGGGCCAGGATGGATTTGGGATGGATCTCTTTGGGTCAGGATGGGTTTGGGATGGATCCTGCAGGGCCAGGATGGATTAGTTGAGGTGGTGCTAGGGCATGGGTTGGACTCGATGATCTTAAAGGTCTTTTCCAACCTTGTGGTTCTGGGATTTCTGTGACTCTTTGATTCCATGATTTCCTTGATTGTGGCTCCATGATCCCGTGACTCTTGATCCTATGATTCCATGACTCTGATTCCATGATTTCCATGAGTGTAGTTCCATGATCCCGTGACTCTGTGATTGCATGATTTCCATGACTCTGTAATTCCATGATCCCATGATTTCTATGACTCTGTGACTCCATGATCCCCTGGCTCTGATTCCATGATTTCCATGAGTGTAATTCCATGATCCTGTGACTCTGTGATCCCATGATTTTCGTGACCTCCTGACTCTGTAATTCCATGATCTCATGATCCCGTGACTCTGTGATTGCATGATTTCCTTGACTCTGTAATCCCATGATTCCATTATTTCCAAAACTCTGTGACTCCATGACCCCCTGACTCTGTAATTCCATGATCCCGTGGTTTCCATGATCCTGTGACTCTGTGATCCCATGATTTCCATGACTTTGTGATTCCATGATCCCACAATTTCCATGACTGATTCCATGATTCCATGATTTCTGTGACTCCATGAACCCGTGACTTTATGATCCCATGATTTTCGTGACCCCCTGACTCTGTAATTCCATGATCCCATCATTTCCGTGATTCTGTGACTCCATGATTTCCATAACTCTGTAATTCCACGGTCCCATGACTCTGTGACCCCATGATCCCCTAACTCTGTGACTCCACGATCCCCCGACCCCGTTCCTTCCCCCCCCGACCCCGCTCCCCCGACCCAATTCCCCGCTGACCCTGCTGACCCCGTTCCCCATTCCCCCGTTCCCCATTCCCCGCTCCCCGTTCCCCATTCCCCGCTGACCCCGCTCCCCGTTCCCCGCTCCCCATTCCCCCGCTCCCCGTTCCCCATTCCCCCGCTCCCCATTCCCCCGCTCCCCGCTCCCCATTCCCCCGCTCCCCATTCCCCCGCTCCCCGCTCCCCATTCCCCCGTTCCCCGTTCCCCATTCCCCCGTTCCCCATTCCCCCGCTCCCCGCTCCCCATTCCCCCGCTCCCCATTCCCCCGCTCCCCGCTCCCCATTCCCCCGCTCCCCGCTCCCCATTCCCCCGCTCCCCATTCCCCCCGCTGTCCCGCCTCCCATTCGCCACCGTTCCCCGTTCACCCATTGCCCCCCCGCTCCCACGTTCCCCCATTCCACCGCTCCCCCGTTCCCATTCCCCGCCCTCGCGCTCCCCGTTCCCCATTCCCCCGCGCCCCGTTCCCCGTTCCCCATTCCCCCGCTCCCCGTTCCCGGTTCCCCGCTGACCCCGCTCCCCGTTCCCCGCTCCCCGTTCCCCATTCCCCCGCTCCCCGTTCCCGGTTCCCCGCTGACCCCGCTCCCCGCAGCGCCGCCCATGTGTGTCAGCATGCCGGGCCGCGGCAGCGCGGGCCTGGCTCCGGAGGAGCGCGTGCGGCGGCTGATCCAGGCGGGCAGCAGCGTGGAGGTGAGCGAGGACATCCCCCCGCGGCGCTACTTCCGCTCGGGCGTGGAGATGCTGCGCATGGCCACGGTCTACTGCGAGGAGGGCAACCTGGAGCACGCCTTCATCCTCTACAACAAGTACATCACGTGAGTGGGGCTGCGGGGCGCCAGACAGAGATGGAGAGCTCCAGCTCTGCCTTCCTCAGGGACCTGGGCTGCCACAGCTCTGACTTCCTGAGGGACTTGGGGTGCCACAGCTCTGTCTTCCTCAGGGACCTGGGCTGCCACAGCTCTGCCTTCCTCAAGGACTTGGAGAGCTCCAGCTCTGCCTTCCTGAGGGACTTGGGATGCCACAGCTCTGCCTTCCTCAGGGACTTGGAGAGCTCCAGCTCTGCCTTCCTCAGGGACTTGGGGTGCCACAGCTCTGGCTTCCTCAGGGACTTGGGCTGCCACAGCTCTGCGTTCCTGAGGGATTTGGGGTGCCACAGCTGGTGGGACTAGCCAGGAGATGTGGGGAAGGTGAGACACAAAGCCTGAGATGCAGCTCAGACTGACCAGGACATGTGGGACAGGTGAGACACAAAGCCACAAATGCAGCTCAGACTGACCAGGAGATATGGGACAGGTGTGAGGCACAAAGCCTCAGATGCAGCTCAGACTGACCAGGAGATGTGGGAAAGGTGAGGCACAAAGCCACAAATGCAACTCTGACTGAGCAGGAAATGTGGAAAGGTGTGAGGCACAAAGCCACAGATGCAGCTCAGACTGACCAGGAGATGTGGGACAGGTGAGGCACAAAGCCACAGATGCAGCTGAAACAGAGCAGGACACTTGGGAAAGATGAAGCACAAAGCAACAGATACAGGTTGCTTGTGTGAGTTTTCAGAATCCACAATCCCAGAAAAATTTGTAGGTCATCCAGTGCAACCTCCTGCCCAGGCAGGGTCACCTGGTGACACAGAGACAGGTCAGGTGAGTTTGGAATGTCTGCAGAGAGAGAAGCTCCAGCTGTTCCAGGGCTCTGCCTCCCTCCATGGAAAGAATTTCTTCCTCATGTTGAGGTTGAACTTCTTGTGGTTTAATTTATGGCCCTCACTCATGTCCTGTCACTGGACACCAATAGAAGGAGTCTGGCAGCATCCTCTGGCAGCCTTTTGGGATATTGGTATTATGGGAATGAAACTCCCTTGGGAACCAGGCTGATCTTGGGTTGCTCTGCCCCTCTGGAGACTCCTGCCAGCAGCAGAGAGATTTTATCAACCTGTAGGTCAAAGTTTGCAGGTGTTTCATCACCTCAGCTGGCCTCAGTTTTTCTCTGGCTTGGCTGTGACATTCTAGGGCTGGGCAGGGATCTGTGATCAGGGACTTTTGTATCTGGATCTACCTAAAGGATCAAGGCTGGGTTGTGGTGTCTCTGCTAACCCACCTTCAGGGGAGAAGTCAGTTTGTTCTGATCCTGTTTTATTCTGATCCTTTTACTCTGAGTCTGTTTTACTCTGAGCCTGTTCCACTCTTTACTCTGAGGTTACTGCAGCTGTCCACAGCAGGGAGTTCCTCCTTTGGGACCAGGGAGCACTCAGGGATTTATTTTACACCTCAGCAACAAAACCCAGCCCTGTCAAACACAGCTGTGTGCCTGTGGGTGTTTAAAGGGATGAAAACTCTGATCCCAACCCTGCAGTGTCCTTTTCCTGTAGGGTTTTTCCCCTAAATCTGTGCCTCCTGCTCCTACCCAGTGCCACTGGTGTGATCTGTGCTGTGCCCACTCTCCCCACTCACTCAAAACAGGATTGGCATCTCCGTGGGCATTTTCCCTCCCTGCCCCTGTGTGCAGGGTTGCTGCCCCTTAAACCCAACACATTTTTCTCTGATTAGCTTTCCTCCCCACCTCACACTTCCTGAGCTTTTATGGGCATGGTGGTGAGGGCCTGGGAGGCTGCAGGGGGAGCTGGGAAGTGTAAAACCTTTGGGAAGGGTTCCAGGAGGGTTACGCAGCTGGGCCCGAAGAAGAAACTTTTTAACTAAACAAATGAGCTGGAGGCTGGTTCATTGTAGCAGCCAGAGGTGCTGGGTTGTGTTCCCAGCAGCTTTCAGATGATTCTCCTGGAATTTCTTGCCTGGCTGCTGGGCTGCCAGGAGGGTGCCAAACCTGACCCCTGACCAATGTGAGCTCCTGCCCTGGATTGTCCAAAGAAAGGAACTTGATGCCACTGTCATTTCTTCCAGGGAAGATGGAGTCTGGAGCTTGAGCAAAGGTTTGATGATTTCTAGATCCAGAGAGCAGGAGGAGGCATTGGCAATTCACTGGAGCCTCTCATGGATTTGCTCTGCTCTCCCTTTCCTGGGAATAGGGCCAGGCTGGGAGAGCTGGGGGTGTTCAGCCTGGAAGAGAAAATGCTCTGGGGACACCTGAGAGTCCCTTCTGCTGCCTAAAGAGGGGTCAGAAAAAGGAGAGAGAGGGACTTTCTGCACAGGCAGAGAGTGTCTGGCCAAGGGGGGATGGGATAGATGGAATATTGGGAAGGAATTCTTCCCTGTGAGGGTGGGGAGGGAATTCCCAGAGC
The DNA here is from genome assembly GCF_903797595.1 of Erithacus rubecula. NCBI lineage: Eukaryota > Metazoa > Chordata > Aves > Passeriformes > Muscicapidae > Erithacus > Erithacus rubecula. Next base: position 261,719 of record NC_136681.1, on the reverse strand, counting down.
AGCTGTGGCTGCCCCTGGATCCCTGGAAGTGTCCCAGGCCAGGTTGGAGCACCCTGGCACAGTGGGAGCTGTCCCTGCCATGGCACTGGATGAGCTTTGAGGTCCCTTCAACCCAAACCATTCCATGATTCTGTAACTATCTCCAGGATTTTTAACACTTGTCACCTTGCAAGTCTTTCCTTGTCTGTCATCCTGAGCAGCTTCCCCTGCCTGGATCTGAGTGGGTGTTTTCCTTGAATCACCAGCAGGAACACTTGGCTTAGTTTGGTAAAGCCAAACAAGAAGGAAAAAAGTAACAAGGCACAAGTTTTCTGTAATATTTGGGCTCCTTAATTTGCTTGAATCAGCTCCAGGAACTCGTGGGGGTGTCACAGGGCCTCCAGAGCCACTGCCTTGGCCTGGACACCAGAGCTGGGCTTAAAAATAGTCCTGGCTGTGGCTGCTGGCTGCCAAACAGCTGCTGCTTGCTGAGCTCAGGAGCAGGCAGAGGTTTGAACCAGCCAAAACTCCTGGCCCTGGGAGGTTTTGGTCTTGCCAGACCTCAGCAGGGCTGTGCATAGGAAACATGAGGAGTTCCAGCCCTTCCTCTGTCCCATCCCAGCCACTGCAGCTCCTGCCCAGAGTTTTCCTGTGTCCCATCCCAGCCACTGCAGCTCCTGTCCTGGAGTTTTCCTCTGCCCCATCCCAGCCACTGCAGCTCCTGCCCTGGAGTTTTCCTGTGTCCCATCCCAGCCACTGCAGCTCCTGCCCTGGAGTTTTCCTGTGTCCCATCCCAGCCACTGCAGCTCCTGCCCAGAGTTTTCCTGTGTCCCATCCCAGCCACTGCAGCTCCTGCCCAGAGTTTTCCTGTGCCCCATCTCTGTCACTGCAGCTCCTGCCCAGAGTTTTCCTGTGCCCCATCTCTGTCACTGCAGCTCCTGCCCAGAGTTTTCCTGTGCCCCATCTCTGCCACTGCAGCTCCTGCCCAGAGTTTTCCTCTGCCCCATCTCTGTCACTGCAGCTCCTGCCCTGGAGTTTTCCTGTGCCCCATCTCTGTCACTGCAGCTCCTGCCCTGGAGTTTTCCTCTGCCTGCCTGAACCCTCCTCTCACCCTGTTGCCCACTTTTCCCCCCACTTCCTGACTTGTGGAAAGCCAGCTGTCTCTGCTGGTTTTTCCATCCTGCCCAGGCCAGCATCTGCTCTTAATCCTTCCTAATTAATCCCTTCCATTTTAATCTACAAGCTGCTGGCAGTGCTCAGGGCCTTGTTGTGTCTCCTCAGCACAGTGACCTACTTCACACCCCAGCTGGGAGCAGGGACCTCACTGGGGCTCTGGGAGGGAGCCATGGCCTCTGCTGATCCTGCATCCTCACCAGGAGCACTCAGGGAGGCAAAAAGTCCTTCCTTGTCCCTGAGGGCTTGGAGCAGCTGGCTTTGTTTACTGCACACTCAGAGGTTTCTGAGTTTCTGTGCCCCCTGAGTTTTTCCTGCTTGGCTTTACTTGATTGGTTTGTTCTGTTCTCTGTGGCACTGTTATTCTCTCTGTGGCACTCTATTCCCTTCCCCTTCTCCTTCCTCTTTTTCCCTGTGCCTGGCAGGAGGCTGGAACCTCCTCCTGTGGGTGCTGAAGCAGGAAGGAGGGCAGGGATTTGGGGTTATGCCCAAAGCTTTGTGGATCCCAGAGCCAGCAAAGCTCTGCTCACAGGAAGGGTCTGGTTAAGCTCACCCTGAGCACTCTGTCCCTGCTGGGGACTTGGTCACAAATTAACTCAAGGTATCTCCAGCCTGGGGAGCCTCAGAGAGCTGAGCCAGAGTGAACTGCCCCTTGTTTGTGGGATTTTCTCCTTTTAGTGCTTGTAGAACTCTGTGGAAGGATCTCATTGTGGCATTCCAGCACTTAAAGGAGGCTTCTGAAAAAGAGAAGAGGGACTTTGACCTGGGCAGTGACAGGACAAGGGGAACAGCAGAGCTATAGATTGGATGTTAGAAAGAAATTCTTCCCTGTGAGGGTGGGGAGGCACAGGGTGCCCAGAGCAGCTGTGGCTGCCCCTGGATCCCTGGAAGTGTCCCAGGCCAGGCTGGAGGGGGCTGGGAGCAGCTGGGATGGTGCTGAGCTCAGTCTTGATTTCCCTCCTGCCTGGAAAACCTGGGGTGCTCTGGCTGCAGAGCCCAAAAGCTCCTGGTGCAGCAGGGGCCGTTGGCAACTTGCTTCTTGCTTTTAGCTCACCTGCAAGTTTTCCCTGGCCAAGGTGTGAGTTCATTTCCCCTGCTGCACAAACTCTGTCCCTCTGCAGAAGTACAGGGAGCTGAGTCAGCTGAGTCCTTGAGCTCAGGTGGAATCCTGGGATGCTCCCAGGTGTGGGCAGGTGCCCAAGCACCTCCCTGAGTCACCTCAGTGCCCTTGGTGGTTTAGCCCAGGTTATTAATGGTTCTCTTCAAAACAGAGGAGTTTATCCCTGAGGATCACCTCCAGAGGCCAGGTGGAAGGAAAACCTGTGCGAGGCTCCCTTGGGTGAGATCTGAGTGCCATGCAGAGCTCCAGGGGCTGTTATGGGATGGGAGGTTCCTTCAGACAGACAGACTGCCCTAAGAGGGATCCCCCCCAACACCAGTGAGTGATTTTTGCTGCAGCTCCTGCCCTGTTTTTGCAGGCTCTTCATCGAGAAGCTGCCGCAGCACCGCGATTACAAAAGCGCCGTCATTCCTGAGAAGAGGGAGACAGTCAAAGTAAGTGGGGACAGTGCCAGGTCTGGAATGGGAATGTGGCCAAGATCCTGGGCTCTCATAGCTCTGGCATGAGTGAGCCACACAAATGCTGAAAAGCCTTGGCTTGGCCAGGCAGTTCTGACCCCTTGGGAGTTCAGTTCTGGGCCCTCCACTCCAGTAAATCCATTGTGGAGCTGGAGCGTGTCCAGGGAAGGGAATGGAGCTGGGGAAGGAGCTGGAGCCCCAGGAGCAGCTGAGGGAGCTGGGAGAAAAAGAGGCTCAGGAGGGACCTTGTGGCTCTGCACAACTCCCTGACAGGAGGGGACAGCCAGGGGGGTCAGGCTCTGCTCCAGGGAACAGGGACAGGACAAGGGGAAGCAGTCTCACATTGCATCAGGGGAGCCTTAAGCTGAATACTGGGAAATTCCTTCCCCAAAAGCATTGTCCAGTCCTGACTTCCACCATTCCTGGAAGTGTTTCAAAACACCTGGGGACATGGATTAGTGGTGGGCATGGCAGCACTGGGGGAATGGTTGAACTCGATGATCTTGGGGGTATTTTCCAACCTAAACAATTCCACAATTCTCCAGGTTATGGTTTGGAGATTTCTTATCCCATTGCACTTGCACTGGACTGGCAGTGGTGTCCAGTTTACCACCTGTTGAGCACTGAGGTGTCCTTTCTTCCCCATTCAACTCCATGCTTTTTAAAGAATATGTGGTCCATGCTGGATGTCCCTAGCAGTGACTTTCCAGGGAAATCCTTGGAGATCCCTCCCAGCCACAAGAAGCTGCAGCTCCTCTGCTCAGTGCTGTCCAGAAGAGGAAAGGACAGCACTGCCTGAGCTCTTGCTCAGTGATTTTGGTGGTGGTTTTTGTGCTCTCCAGCTGCTGGGGTTTTGTTTCCCAGGCTGATGCTGTGTTTCCTCCCCCAGAAACTGAAGGAAGTAGCCTTTCCCCGAGCTGAAGAGCTCAAGGAGGAGCTGCTAAAGAGGTACGCCAAGGACTATGCTAAGTACAAGGAGCAGGAGGTGAGTGACAGGAGACTGGAGGCCTGTGCTCCCCAGGAGCCCCTCAGCCTCTCAGGGTTTGGAAGTTCCAGGGCTCCCTGGGTGCTTGGGAATGTCCAGTCTGGGTGGCCCCAACTTTTTCCAGGCTTGTCCCCTGCTGTCACTGCAGGTGACTCTGTCAGAGGCATCCCTGCCTCTTCTCCCTGTGCATCCCGAGCCAGCCTGGGCTGGGGCTGCTGGCTTGGGTTGTTCTGTCTGTCCCAACACCACATCCAGGTCTTACAGTCCAGAAACTCAGCATGGGCAAGGATCTGGGATTCTGTGGGCAAAGCAGTCACCTCTGCAGTCGGTATAGCTCAGGACAAGTGTGACTTTAGAGACAGGATAGAGGGAGATGAACCTGGGATTGTGATTCCATGGAAGAGGGAGGGTAAAGCAGTGGTTTTCCCACCCTTGGTCCAGCTGGCTCTGAAGCTGAAGTTTCTTTGCAGAAAATGCTGTTTGCTGGTGATCATTTGTAGCCTGGGAATGGTGGGGATCTGCAGAGGCTTCATGTTCTGCTCTGGGCTGGTGTCCCCCTGTCCCTGAGCATGTTCCTCCTTGGAGCAGGAGGAAGAAGAGTAATTTGCACCCCCTTTGGCTTTGCAGCAGCAGCTGGAGGAGGAGAAGACTCGGGTAGCCCTGATGAAGCAGCAGCAGGCAGAGCAGGAGCAGTTCCACGCCTTCGAGGAGATGATCCGGCGGCAGGAGCTGGAGAAGGAGCGCCTGAGGATAGCACAGGAGTTTGGGAAGCCAGAGCCAGAGTCTGTGGATGGACCCCTCATCCCTGGCGTGGAAAAGCCCCCAACAGATCTAATCCCAAAGGTTCCAGTCTCTCCAGTTCACCCAGCAAGTCCATCAGTGGGGACTGTCCCGTCCAAACCTCCTGTTGTGGACAGATCTTTGAAGCCCAGTGCTTTGGGGAGCACAGAGAACAGTTAGTACCTCTTGGAGCATCCCTTCTCCCCTGCTGGGGCTGAGCCAAGCACAGCCACTTTCTCTGGGAGCCTCTTGGAATGACCTGACCATGGCTCCATCCCTCCTGGGTGTTTGCTGTCCCAGGTCACTGGGTGTTGTCTGGGCTGGGGGGAGCTGTCTCCTCTTCTGAATGTGCCCTCCCTGCTTTTCCAGCCCAGACTCTCTGTTCCAGGGTCTGCAGCCTGTTTGTCTTTCCTCCATTCAAGTACTTGCTGGAGATTGGGATTTAACTCCTGGTTGGGCTCATTGAATCCTCCTCCTGACCAAATTCCACTAAAAAATACTGATTCCAGCATGTCCAATGGCTGGGTCTTGCCCAGCAACACATCCTGCTTTAAATAACATTTTCTGAGGGTGTGTGGTTGAATTCCTGACTGTGCTGCCCTCCTCCCCACAGATGCAGGTGTGGATGTCCTTCGCCAGGTGATTGTCCCCAGGGAGCTGTGCCACAAGTTCCTGCAGCTGGCTGATGCCAACACAGCACGGGGCGTGGAGACCTGTGGGATCCTCTGTGGGAAGCTGGTGAGGAAACAGCCCCCATGGGGACCCCAAAAGTGCTACAAGGACTGCTTGTCACAGTGCCACAGCTTTGGAAGTGGCTCAAGGATTCTGAGTTTTGGCCTGGAGTTGTTCAGTGTGGTGTCAGGAATGATGTGCCTCTCCCTTTCCTTGTTTTGAGGTTAGGGTTTCCCCACCCTGAATCTCCACTCAGCTTCTTCTCTCTCCTTGGTGACATTCCTGGTGGCAGGCAGCTCCAGGCACTTGTCCTTTGGGTGGCCCAGCTGGTGGCCCTCACACAGGAGGACACTGTTCTCCCCAGCCTTTGCGTGCCCAGGTTTTGTTGGCAGCTCCAGCACATCTGCCCTGAGTCACTCCCACAAGTTTGCTTTGAAGCAAAGTTGTTTGATGTAGCAACTTTCTGCAGTCCAGCTGCTTGCAGACACTGGGGATGGTTTAGGGATGAGGCATCATCCCCTTCTGAGTGTAGAGTGGGTTTGGGGGGTGTCCAGGACTTCTCTGAGCTCCTGTGGGTGCTCTGCACAGCAGGGAGAATGAAAGGGGAAGAAAATCCTGCAACTCCTGGAGCTGCACCTGCAGATGGGTGTTGGATACATCCATGGGCTTGTTCCAAGGCTTAGGAAATTCCCTGATGTCTGGGGGGTTTCAGCCTCCTGTGCTGCCACTGCCTTGCAGATGAGGAATGAGTTCACCATCACCCACGTCATCGTGCCCAAGCAGCTGGGAGGCCCCGACTCCTGCACCACAGAGAACGAGGAGGAGCTCTTCCTCATCCAGGACCAGCATGGCCTTGTCACCCTGGGCTGGATCCATGTGAGTCTCCTTGCCCTGGCACTTCCCTGGCCTCCAGCCCCAAGGGGAAGGGCTGCTGGAGGAGAAGGTACTGGAGGAGATAGCAGGGAATGGGCAGCAGCCTCTGGTTGGGTTTCTCTCTCTGGTACAGTCTCCTTCACTACTCTGATGGAGAAATCCAGGCCTGGTTAATATTTGGGTCTCTTCCCAAGCCTGCTTAATATTTGGGTCTCTTCCTAAGTCTAGTTAATGTTTAGGTCCCTTCCTAAAGCATCAAGCCCTTTGACAGGGAGAGAGGAAAGGTTTAGATGAGATATTGGGAAGAAACTCTGTGAGGGTGGGGAGACCCTGGCACAGGGTGCCCAGGGATGCTGTGGCAGCTCCTGGATCCCTGGCAGTGCCCCAGGCCAGGCTGGATGGGGCTGGGAGCAGCTGGGACAGTGGGAGGTGTCCCTGGCATGGCAGGGGTGGCTGGGTGGGCTTTAAGGTCCCTCCCAACCCAGCCCATTCTGGGATTCTCTGGAAGTAGATCTCATGTTTCCTCCAGCTAAAAGCCAACTCTGTTGGTTCTGTGGGGGCACCCCAAGCTCCTTTCCTAGAGGGACACATCTCCCACACAGTAGCCTGTGCTGTGAGCTGTGAGCTGTGCCAGCTGCAGGCTCCTCCCCAGCTGCCAGTGTCCCCAGGGAGCCTTTGGCACTTGGATCCCTGCCAAGCAAAGCTGAGTAATCTCTCGAAAGCAGCAGCTGCCTGAGGGCTTGGGCAGGGAAATGCTGCTGCTCTGAGTGCCTGCTCCAGGGCCACCTCTGCAGTGACAGCCCTGCCTCATTCAGGGACCCCTGCAATTCCTTTGCTGGTCTTGGCAAAAAAAAAACCCAAAAACAAGCAGCAAAAGGAGTGAGGGCTCTGAGCAGGAGTTGAGGTGTGAAACAGGGCTGTGAGCAGGAGCTGGGTGAGGTGGTGCCTGTCAGGGGTTCCATCCCTCCATGGAATGTGATATCCAGCATGGAATGTGATATCCTGGAGTGCTGTGGCACCGTGGGATGTGCTGAGCCCCTGGAGCTGCACTTCAGGAGCAGGAGGAATGTGTGAAGTGCCCTGGGAGGACGTTGTTGTGGCTTCAAGGTGTGATTTTTCATGGGATGTGGCAGGAATGTGGAGCTCCTTTGGTAGGTAACTCCACATGGAGAACAGGAGCACATGTTTTAGGACAATCAAAAAAAAAACCAAAACCAGAGGGGCTACAAGAGAGCTGGAAGGGACTTAGGACAAGGGCAGGGAGTGTGATAGGAGCAGGGGGAATGGCTTCCCACTGCCAGAGGCAGGGTTAGATGGGATATTGGCAAGGAATTCTTCCCTGTGAGGTTGGAAAAGGGCTGGGATGGAATTCCCAGGGAAGCTGTAGCTGCCCCTGCATCCCAGAGCTTGGATGGGAGCTGTGACAGTGGGAGGTGTCCCTGCCCCTGGCAGAGGTGGCACTGGATGAGCTTTAAGGTCCCTCCAACCCAAACCATGCCACAATTCCACCCCAGGTGTGTCCCCTTTGCCCTGCAAGGAGCTGTCTCTCCTCTGCCACTGGCAGATCCCTGTGAGGACTGTCCTGGCATGCTGTAACTGCTGTCCCCTGTCCCTGCTGCAGACCCACCCCACCCAGACAGCCTTCCTGTCCAGCGTGGACCTGCACACCCACTGCTCCTACCAGATGATGCTGCCAGAGTCCATTGCCATCGTGTGCTCCCCCAAGTACCAGGAGTGAGTATGGGACCCAGGAGTGAGTGTGCATTCCAGGAGTGAGTGTGCATTCCAGGAGTGAGTGTGGAGCCTTTCAGGAGTGAGTGTGGAGCCTTTCAGGAGTGAGTGTGCCTTCCAGGAGTGTGTGTGGAGCCTTCCAGGAGTGAGTGTGCCTTCCAGGAGTGTGGGCTGGGGAGGCTTTTCCCTCTGCCTGGGCTGTCAGCCACACCCTTCCCCTCTCAGATTCCGGGCCTGGGGCTGGAGTGTCACAGTGTGGCTGGACAGCTCCTGTGAGCTGTTTGCAGGGCAGTGTTTGGGCAGGGACTGCCCAGCCCTGACAGGAGGTTCAGAGCTGGAGAGAGGAGTTTCCCAGGAACTGGGGTGTCCCTCAGCCCCAGTCTCTGCTCCTGCTGGAGCTGAATGGCCCCAGAGGTGTCCCTGGGGATGTGGCTGGGCCTGCAGAGGCTCACAGAGCTGCTGTTCCTCTGTTCCAGGACAGGGTTTTTCAAGCTGACAGAGCATGGCCTGGAGGAGATCTCATCCTGCAGGCAGAAGGGGTTCCACCCACACCCCAAAGACCCCCCTCTCTTCACGGTGAGTTCTGTGGGGGCTGTGGGGAGGGGAGTTGCTGTGTTGTGCCCTGAATTAAATCCACATTGAGGTGCTGGGCTGGGACCAGGAGGCTCAGCCTGGCAGGAGCTGCTCTCCAATTCCCAGAGTGGAGGTGCAGGAGCTTCCCAAGGTTTTCCAGGTGCTGGGGATGTGATGCAGAGCTGCTGCCTGCAGCCCAGGGCTGTTTGAGGGGGGAATTGTGTTTGGGGCCTGCCATGTGCAGGGCAGGACCAGCAGTTGGGGTGATCCAGGGAGCTGCATCCAAGGGCTGTGCTGGGAAAGCACTGGCTGCAGGTTGTGTCAGGAGGTAGAGGAGACTCACCTGAGCTGGGGGAATATCTGAATAACCCCCTGTCCCCTGTTCTGCTCTCTTCCAGACCTGCAATCACGTGTCAATAGTGGAGAGAGACGTGGTGCTGATGGACCTTCGATAAGCCTCTTGCCTGTCCCTCCACACAGCCACCCACCCTCCCTTAGGCCCAGGGAATCGGTTTTGTTCTCCTGTAGCAGATGATTTCCATGTAGTGATCCCTCCCTCCCTCCCACTCCGTGGTGGAATTGGATCCCTGCCCTCTGCAGGAGCCCCTGAACCTCAGTGCCTGGCGTGGGGCTGCCAGGGGCTCCAGGTGTGGGGAGAAGGCAGCTGGGAGCTCAGAGACAGAACCAACACTAAAGCAGTTGTTTAACTCTAATCCAAGCCTTGAGTGGCCTCCTGGGGAGGTTCCCTGTGACTTGCTGCAACCCTGAGGTGTGGAAATCTCTTCAAGTGCTCTTGGGACTTGCCCAGTTTAACCCATGTCCTGTTTTGTCCCTCATTCTGTGCTGCTGTGTCTCAGCACAGCTTCCAGGAGCAGATAAATCTTTCCTATGGTTTAAAATTCAGCCTTGCTGACCTCTCTGACCCCCACAGGAGCTCAGTGCTGCTTCCCAGTGTGTCTGCCCAGGAAGGGAAGATGCCCAACCTCCTTTGGGATCCCTCTTTCACCATTTCAAGCTGAAGATCCCTGGATGTGGCCCTGCTTTGCATCCCAGCAGCATTTAGGGATGTCTGGGCACTTCATCCCTTTTCCTGCCTGGGGGATGCCCTGGTGTCACCCTGGGGGAGCTGGGTGCCACTGCCACTCCAAGATGGGATTTCCAGCAGCTCTGGCCACTTCCATGCTCCCAGATCCCTGATTGTCTCTGCACATCCCAGAGCAGCTGGAAGCCCGTCCTTGCCAAATCCCAGCACTCGGTGACGTCGCTGTTGTGCAGGACCCTCCTGGAGGTGCTTTAGTCGGGTGCCAAGCCCAGATTTTCCTTCCCCCACCCTCGGGAGGGAGGGAGGGAGCAGGATTGCAGGGTGGGAGGCAACTCCACATCCCCACACCCCGCAGCAGGCTGGGATGGCCAGCACATGGCAGGGGCAGGGGCTGGAGCTGCCTCCCCACCTGGCAAACATCGTGTGGTGAGCTTGTACAGCCAGCACCCCATGGCTTCCACACATGGATGGGATTATCCAGCCCAGCCTCCTGTGCCCCTCCTCTCCTTTGAGCTCTCTCTGTGGGGTGGGGTCTGCCTCGGGGGTGGGGGGCATCCCTTTCTTTGGGGGGTGCCGTCTTTGCGTGACAAGTGCTGCTCCCGGCTTTTCATTTTTGGGAACAGGCTGGCCCCGGGGGTGGGAGGGGAGCAAGGGGCTTTGGGGCATCTCTGGGAACTCGTTTTCAGCCCTAATTGATTTAAGCCGTGCTGGAGAGGGAGGGATGTGCAGTTTCCATGTAGGATTGTTCATCCCGCAGCTCTGCACAGCTCCTCACCCCCAGGGCTCCCCTGGAGCGCAGTGTGGGGACACAGAGTGGAAAATCACATCTTGCAAAGCAGCAATTCCTTCAGATCCGTGGGGAACATCCCAAGGGATTCATCCCAGCAGGTCTCAGCTGTGAGCTGGCTCCAGGAGAGGAGCAGGTGGCACAGCACCACTGTGGTGGTGTCCCAGTGACTGATAAACCTTCCCCGGGAATTTTCCACCTTCCTTGGAGGAGGGAGTTCCTCAGGTCAGGACCCAGCTGCCCCCTCCCTCCCAGCACTGCTCCCTGAGCTCCCAGCTTTTTTTATCCCATTTTTTCACCCCGAGTCCTCAGGTTCCTCACTTTGTGTACCAATGAATGTCAAAATCCTGGCACTGCTGCCGTGTCCCTGGCTCTCCAGCTGCGCCAGATGTGACTGTCACACCTTACAACCACCCAAAGCTCAGTTGGATTTGGGAGGAGCTGAACCCGAGCATACACTACACCCGGCAGGAATGATTTATTGGCTGGAACAACACGGGCCGTGCGTTTCTGAGGGGGTTCCCGCAGGCAGGGAGCGATGCTTATCTCCAAATCCCTCTTTTCACGCTTCTGCCCCTCCTCAGCAGCATCCCCCCGCAGAGGGAGGCGCCGGGAGGTTTGAAATGCAGCGGCCGAGCGGGGCTCGCCCCCTGCTCGGCCGTGCCGGGGGATGCCTGGCGTTCCTGCGAGCATCCCGGGCTGGATTGGCTGCGGGGGCCAAACCTTGCCTTTTTAGGCTGCGCTGCCGCCGGCCCCGCGCGAGCCTGGACGGTGGACGGTGGTCAGGACAGACTCAGGCGTTTCTGTATTTTGGTCTTGAACTTTGCAGTTTATTGCATAGGGAGTGCCAGCCGCAGCTCAGAGCAGGGGGAAAGAGAGTGGGGGGTAGGAGTTCTCAGAGATAAGAGAGGGAAGTAAGAGAGATTTTCTCGTTTACAACACAATAAATCTTCTATGTTGAATATTCTAATTTCTAACTAACCAATCTAATAGAAGATACAAACTCTCTAACGTTTGCATACAACCTATAGGAATAGGTATATTACCATGTTTTACTACTTTCTTATCTCTAAACCTTATCCCAGACCTTTCCTGTCATGCCTGGAGAGGGTCTCTGCTGCTCTGTGGTATTTGCAGCAACTGGAGTTATCTTAACAAAGGGAGATCTTCAAGTATCCACGTTGCTGCTTTCCAGCTGCTCAGTGGAAAACTGCTTTCATTTCAATCTCATTTATGGTTTCCATATTCTCAAAATCTTTTGTTAGGCAATCATATTTATGAGGTTTTCCTGATTCATCCTTCCCAACACGGCCCTGCTCAGCCCTGCTGGGCCAGGATGCTCGGGGATCCCCCAGGGATGGGGACACCAGGGCTGCTCTGTCCCCAGCACCAGGGATGAGTCCTGCAGCTGCTCAGGGGGGGCTGGGGTTGCTGGGAGCAGCCCAGGGGTCAGGGATGTCTCTGGGGTTTGGGAATGTCTCCCTGCCTGGGTTGGGATGGGATCCTGCCACTGACAGCTGTGCTGCCTCCACATGGGGCTCTCCAGCTCCAGCAACCCCCTTTTGCCACCCCCACTCTGCTGGGTTTGGGGAATAATTTATTTTAAAGGGTTTGGTTTTTTTTCAAGGTTGTCATATATGGCAGCCTTTGCCCTAGGTGACCTCATCTTTGGCAGGGACCCTGGTGTGGGATTGCAGCAGGACCCCAGGGCTGGGGGTGTAGGGGAGACACCAAGGGCAGGGCCAGGGGACAAATCCAGCCCCTGTGAGCTGTTTCACAGGGAAAGGGAACAGCCTGGCACAGGGGGGACACTGGAGCTGTGAATGGAGTGGCAGTGCTGGGGGAATCCTGTGTCCCTGTCCTGCCCCATGGGTGACAGCCCAGAGAGGACAGAGCCATCCCTGGGGGACACTGGAGCTGTGAATGGAGTGGCAGTGCTGGGGACACACCATGTCCCTGTCCTGCTCTGGGGAGTGACAAACCAGAGGGGACAGAGCCATCCCTGGGGGACACTGGAGCTGTGAATGGAGTGGCAGTGCTGGGGGAATCCTGTGTCCCTGTCCTGCCCCATGGGTGACAGCCCAGAGGGGACAGAGCCATCCCTGGGGGACACTGGAGCTGTGAATGGAGTGGCAGTGCTGGGGACACACCATGTCCCTGTCCTGCTCTGGGGAGTGACAGCCCAGAGGGGACAGAGCCATCCCTGGGGGATGCTGGAGCTGTGAATGGAGTGGCAGTGCTGGGGGAATCCTGTGTCCCTGTCCTGCCCCATGGGTGACAGCCCAGAGGGGACAGAGCCATCCCTGGGGGATGCTGGAGCTGTGAATGGAGTGGCAGTGTTGGGGGAATCCTGTGTCCCTGTCCTGCCCCATGGGCAACAGCCCAGAGCCCATTCCCTCCCTCTGGACCCATGGGGGACACCAGGACCTTCGTGTCCCTTGCTGGTGGTGTCACCCTGCAGCTCCCTGTCACTGCTCCAGTGTTGGGATGTCCCTGCCCTGAGCACAGCTCAGGATCAGCCTGGGCCCCCCGTGCCTCAGTTTCCCTCGAGTCCCTCCAGCTCCGGGGGGTGACTCCGGGGCATCTCTGCTGCCTCCCCCGGGTGCTCCGGGAGGCTCCCTGCTGAGGGCCCGTTGTCCTTAAAAAGGCAGCCAGGAGTTTGGGAGCTGCTGGTTGGTTTGGGAGCTGCCAGGGCCAGGGGCCTCTGCGGCTCCGCTCCCCCTGCCGAGGCTCGGCCGCAGGGCTGGGGGTGGCCCCGGCCCCCCCGGGCTGTGCTGGGACAGCACCCACCCTGTCCCTTGAGGGCTCATCCCACCAACATCCCGCCAGGAGGAAGCAGAACCAGGCTCACCCTCAGTGCGGGGTTGGGATTTGGACCCACACCCCCTAACCTGGCTCAGCTTGAACACTTGGGGCACGAGGGGCTTTGGGATACCACAAGCCAAAAATGGGGGCGGAGAGAGAAAAGCGCAGGGCGAGGCTGGATCGCAGCAGCGCTGGATGCCGGGGACGCGGCGGCCGGGCCGGGAGGAGGCGATGCAGCCGCCGCGGCGTCCCGGCCGCCAACTCCCGGCCCGGGCTGTCCCCACGGCGGGGCCGCCACCCACCTCCACCCGCGGGGGGTTTCTCCACGCGCTCCCCAGCAACTGCAGCCACTTCCACCTCCTTTTTCCCAGCCTGTTGCTTATAAGGACTTGTGTCTCACTTGTTTATGGGAGCGGAGCATAAAAGGAACGGACTCACAACTCTGCTGTTGCCTCCCAAGCATCCCTGCCATACATTTTCCTACAATAATTAACTGTGCTGGGTCCTACCACCAGCCCAAGGTCAATTTAATGAAATAAAACACCTTATATGGCCATATGGCCAACACACCATCACTGAGCCTATTTAGGGTCTTTGTTTAGAGCGGATCCGCCTCTGAGGTTCCTCGAGCTCGCTGGTATTTATACCCACGGCACATCGGGGCTCGGTCCCAGAGGAAAGGAGCTCTCGCCTTTGTGGTGAGTACTGCCCTGCCCAGCCCTGCTTCCCTGCTTCCCTGGAGGAGAGCAGGCAGCAAAAAGCACCCTGGGGTTGGTTTTGGGGTGCCCCAGCATTTTTGGGGTGGCCCCATCTTGGTTTGCATTGCCAGCATCGGTACAACTCTTCAGCTGGGGGCCTTGCTGGAGGTGACAGCAGCTGGGCTGAGGCCAAAGCAGGTTGTGCTCTTGCAGAAATCCCTGTGATTTGGGTTTTTGGGGGTTCTTTTTGTTTTTTTGGTTTTTCTTCTTTTCTTTTTGGGCTCCTGTTTTGGGCTCAAGGTTTTGCCTGTTTCCCTCTGGATTCGGGAGCTCATCCTCTGGCCCAGGGGGCACCCCCTGGGAAGGGCAATATTTTTTTCCCCCCATTTTTGGGAGTGGATGCGAGGTCAGAGCAGCAAAAGGCTGCTGAGACAGAAGTGGATGAGAGGGCATCACCTGGCACCTCCCTGCCCAGTTTTGGGGGGCACCAGCTGGTCACGGCAGCACTGGAGCTCCCTGGGGAGGAGCAGCAGGGGGCTTTGGCACCGATTTTGGCTGGACAAGGACGGAGGAGCAGCAGCAGCGTGGAGCAGCACCCGGGGGAAGGAGCATCATCCCCCTCGGGGTCAGGCCACCCTCGGGGCACAGCCCAGGGAGGATTTTGCTGCCCATCCCCGAGGACTCCAACACTTCCAACCCCGGAGGCGGTGACGGGGATGAGCCCTCGCCCCCCAGCCGCTCCTTAACGCCGCTTCCCCCCGGCAGCTTCTCCCCCAGGTCCCCCTGAGCACCGAGCGCCGCCAGCCCCACCATGTGCGAGGAGGAAACCACCGCCCTGGTGTGCGACAATGGCTCCGGCCTCTGCAAGGCGGGCTTTGCCGGAGACGACGCCCCTCGCGCCGTCTTCCCCTCCATCGTGGGGCGGCCCCGGCACCAGGTGGGTACCCGGGGAGGGGCTGGGGCGGCCCCCAGCCCGCTCTGATCACCGGGACGTGGCTAACCAGGCCTCTCTCGCCGGCGTTAGGGTGTCATGGTGGGCATGGGGCAGAAGGACAGCTACGTGGGCGACGAGGCGCAGAGCAAGAGGGGCATCCTCACGCTCAAGTACCCCATCGAGCACGGCATCATCACCAACTGGGATGACATGGAGAAGGTGAGGCCCTGGCAGGGCAGGGAGCGGGGCTCAGCCCTGCCTTCGCTTTGGGGTGAGACTCCAATTCTTTGCCCGCCTTAGATCTGGCACCACTCCTTCTACAACGAGCTGCGTGTGGCCCCCGAGGAGCACCCGACCCTGCTCACCGAGGCACCCCTCAACCCCAAGGCCAACCGGGAGAAGATGACCCAGGTACGGCACTGCAGGAGCCCCACGGATGGGGCTGGACCCTCTAAAACCACAGGGAGGGCTGCAGGATTTGGGGGTTTTGTGGGATGGGTGAGTGTAGGGTGGGGTGCAGGATAAGGACAGACATCCTGGTTGGAAGTTGTCTGATCCCCCAGGGGTCTCTTGGCAGCAGGTGGACCTGCAGGATTTGCCCCACCATGCTGTGCATGGCCCACATGGCATTGTGCACTTCAGTGACCCATCTGTGCCATCCCTTGACCCACTTTCCTGTGCCATCCCTTGACCCACGTGTCCCACACCAAGCACAGCCCCACGTGGCTCTGTGCACAGCTGTGGCTCACATTTTTGTGCCACCCCATGACCCACATGTTTCCCAGAGCGGTCAGCGGTCCCTGTGCCACGCACTGCCCCACGTGTCCCTGCAATGCCACCACCCACCCGTTTCTGCATGCACCTCAACCATCTGTGTGTTTTTCCATGCAGGAAGACACGGCCCCCAGGGGCTGGGGTAGGGTGGGGTGTGCTGGTGACCCCCGTGCCCATCCCTAACCCCCTGCCCCTCTCCTTTCCCCTCCCAGATCATGTTCGAAACCTTCAACGTCCCCGCCATGTACGTCGCCATCCAAGCCGTGCTCTCCCTCTACGCCTCCGGCCGCACCACCGGTGAGTAGGGGCCCGTGGGTGACAGGGACCAGGCCGGCCTGGAGTGTCCCCCTCACCTTCCCCCTGTCCCAGGCATCGTCCTGGACTCCGGGGACGGCGTCACCCACAACGTGCCCATCTACGAGGGCTACGCGCTGCCCCACGCCATCATGCGTCTGGACCTGGCCGGTCGCGACCTCACCGACTACCTCATGAAGATCCTCACCGAGAGGGGCTATTCCTTCGTCACCACGGGTACGGAGCGGGGGGCTGGGGGACGGGGACCCCGCGGTGTCACCGGGCTGGGGGACGGGGACCCCGCGGTGCCACCGGGCTGAGCCTGTCCCGCCATCGTGTCCCGCAGCCGAGAGGGAAATCGTGCGTGACATCAAGGAGAAGCTGTGCTACGTGGCGCTGGACTTCGAGAACGAGATGGCCACGGCCGCCTCCTCCTCCTCGCTGGAGAAGAGCTACGAGCTGCCTGACGGGCAGGTCATCACCATCGGCAACGAGCGCTTCCGCTGCCCCGAGACGCTGTTCCAGCCCTCCTTCATCGGTGAGCCCGCCCCAATGCCTCCAGACCCTGCTCCGGCCCTCCTTCATCACTGAGCCCGCCCCCAGACCCTATTCCAGCCCTCCTTCATCTCTGAGCCCGCCCCCAGACCCTATTCCAGCCCTCCTTCATCTCTGAGCCCGCCCCCAGACCCTATTCCAGCCCTTCATCACTGAGCCCACCCCAATGCCCACAGACCCTATTCCAGCCCTTCTTCATCACTGAGCCCACTTCAATGCCTCCAGACCCTGTTCCAGCCCTTGTTAATCACTGACTCCACCCCCAACGCCCCCAGACCCTGTTCCAGCCCTCCTTCATCGCTGAGCCCACCCCAATGCCTTCAGACCCTGTTCCAGCCCTCCTTCATCGCTGAGCCCACCCCCAATTCTCCCTGGGAGTGGTTGCCCCATCCCCACCAGTGGCCCTTTGGGATGGGCCACGTACCAGCTCCCATGGATACCCCACAAAGATGTTTTGGTGCTCCCCCAAGCCCTTTGCACTTCAAATGGTGGGACAGACCCCGGGGTGTCCTCGGGGCTCTGGGTGACACCCCCCTCCCACCTCAGGCATGGAGTCTGCCGGGATCCACGAGACAACCTACAACTCCATCATGAAGTGCGACATCGACATCCGCAAGGACCTGTACGCCAACAACGTCCTGTCCGGGGGCACCACCATGTACCCGGGCATCGCCGACCGCATGCAGAAGGAGATCACGGCGCTGGCTCCCAGCACCATGAAGATCAAAGTAGGTGCTGGGTGACCCAGCAGGAGGTGACCCAGCCCTGCCCCGGGGCGGCTCTGGGGCGGGTCCCACAGGCTCTGTCTCCGCAGATCATCGCCCCGCCGGAGCGCAAGTACTCGGTGTGGATCGGCGGCTCCATCCTGGCGTCCCTCTCCACCTTCCAGCAGATGTGGATCAGCAAACCCGAGTACGACGAGGCCGGACCCTCCATCGTCCACCGAAAATGCTTCTAAGCCCCCTCCCTGCCCCGTGGGGGACCCTCTGTGCCCAGGCTGGGGGGTCCCGCTCCTCCTCGGACCCCGCTGCTCCTCCCTACCGCCCACTGCGCAATAAAAAGCCTTTTCTCCAGGCTCTGCATCTTTCTGGGGAGATCTGGGGCTGGGAGGGCTGGGGGGCACTCGGGGTCATGGGGGTGGGGGGAGCCCCCCACTGATGCCCACATCCTGCTAAGAGCCTTGACTCTGCCTTGATGCCCCCAACCCACTGCAATGCCCTCCACCCCATATCAGTGCCCCCAACCCCATGGCAATGCCCTCCACCCCATATCAGTGCCCCCAACCCCATGGCAGTGGTCTCCACCTCATATCAGTGCCCCCAACCCCATGGCAATGCCCTCCACCCCATATCAGTGCCCCCAACCCCATGGCAGTGGCCTCCACCCCATGCTGGTGCCCCCAACCCCAAAGCAATGCCCTCCACCCCATATCAGTCCCCCCAGCCCCATGGCAATGCCCTCCACCCCATATTGTGCCCCCAATGCCATGTTGGTGCCCCTGACCCTTTGCTGATGCCCCTCAGCCTCACAATGTGTCCCCAGCCCCACATCAATGCCACCCTTGGGGGGAGCCTCCAACCCCATTTCAGTGCCCCCAACTCTGACCTGTTGACCCCAGTCCCACACTGGGGACCTCAACCACATGGCCATGCCCTTGACCCCAACCCCCTGTTCCAGACCCCAATGTTGTTTTGGTGACCCCAGCCCCATTTTGATGTCCTTGGCCCAATGACATGCTGGGGACCCCAACCCCGTGCTGGTGACCCCAATGTTGTATTAGTGACTTCAATGTTGTATTGCTGACCCCAATGTTCTTTTGGTGACCCCAACCCCATACTGCTGTCCTTAGCCCTGTGCTGGTGACCCCAAAGTGGTTTTGGTGACCCCAGTGTTGTATTGGTGACTCCAACCCCCTTTTGATGTCCTCAGCCCCATGCTGGTGACCCCAATGTTACATTGGTGACCCCAAACTGGTTTTGGTGACCCCAATATTCTTTTGGTGACCCCAACCCCATACTGCTGTCCTTAGCCCTGTACTGGGGACCCCAACTCTCTGCTGGCGACCCCAAAGTGGTTTTGGTGACCCCAATGTTGTTTTGGTGACCCCAATCCCATGTTGATGTCCTCAGCCCGATGCTGGTGACCCCAGTATGTTTTTGGTGACCCCAGTGTTGTTTTGGTGACCCCAGTATGTTTTTGGTGACCCCAGTGTTGTTTTGGTGACCTCAGTGTCGTTTTGGTGACCCCGACCCCCCTTTTTGTGCCCCACCTCCTCTCCCCTGCCCCCCGCGTTGTCTCATTTGCATAAATTACAATCTCGCCCCCCCCCGTTCCTTCCCCACGCTGTTTCCGTCCCTCCGCCCACTTCCCGCGCGATGACGTCACGGGGCGGTGGCGCGCGCCGCTGATTAGCATCTCATTAGCATATGACGCGGGAAGGCGGAAGCCGTGGCGGGATGGGGCGGTGCGGGGCCGCCCTGAGCCTGGCCCTGGAGGGGAACATCGGTACCGGGGGGACCCGGGGACAGAGGGGGCGGCGGGGGGAGCGGGAGGGTTTGGGCTGCGGGGGGAGGGGGGCGGCGCAGGCTGCAGCATGGCGAGGTGCGAATTAATGGCTGTAATTATCTTAATTGGCGCTGCTGTGGGGGTCACCCCAAAACCCCGAGCTCCTGGGAGGCTCCCCCCGGGTGAGGGGCACCCGGGCTCACCCCACATTCCCGGGAGCCGGGATGGGGGGGGGCACCCAAGCTCACCCCAGGTTCCCGGGGGTGGGATTGGGGTCACCCAGGCTCGCCCCACATTCCCAGGTGCCAGGGAAGGGGACCCCAAGGCTTGCCCCGGTGTTCCCAGTAGCCACAGTGGGGAGACCCCAGGCTCACTCCCAATATTCTGAGATTTGGTGTGAGGGGACACCCAGACTCACCCCGTGTTCCTGGGAGCCAGGACATGGGGGACCCCCAGGCTCATCCCAGGTTCCCAGGGGCTGGAATGGGGTGGACACAGGCTCATCCCACATTCCTGGAAGTAGGGATGGACACCCAGGCTGATCCCAGAATCCTGGGATCTGGAGCAGGAGAACACTCAGGCTTACCCTGTGTCACTGGGGTGACAGCCAGGCTCACCCCATTCTGGGATTTGGAGGGGGACACCCCACATTCCCAGAGTTCAGAGCTGGGGGCAGCCCAGACTCACCCATATCCCCAGGGATTGGAACATAGGGGACACCCAGGCTCACCCCACATCCCCAGGATCCAGGATGGGGGTTCACCCAGGTTCACCCCATTCTGGGATTTGGAGGGGGACACCCCACATTCCCAGAGTTCAGAGCTGGGGGCAGCCCAGACTCACCTCATATCCCCAGGATCCAGGACATGGGGCACCCCCAGACTCACCCCATATCGGCAGGGGCTGGGAGGGGGGGCACACCCAGACTCACCCCACATCCCCAGGGACTGGTATAGGGGGGACACCCAGGCTCACCCTGCTCTCTCTCTGCTCCCACAGCCGTGGGGAAATCGACCTTCCTGAAGCTGCTGGGTGCCACCTTCCCGCGGTGGCACCTGGTGACAGAGCCGGTGGCGCAGTGGCGCAAGGTGCCGGCCGGTGGCACTGCCCAGGTGAGGGCGATCCCAACCACACCCCGGCCATGCCAGCACCACCCTGGGACCCCCTCATGTCCTGCTGCCCCTCCACAGGCTCCCCTGGGCTCTGCCAACCTGCTGCAGATGATGTACCAGGAGCCAGCCCGCTGGTCCTACACCTTCCAGACCTTCTCCTGCATCAGCCGGCTGAAGGCGATGCTGGAGCCGCCCGACGAGGGGCCCCCCGAGACCCCTCCCCCTGTCAGGGTCTTTGAGCGCTCTGTGTTCAGTGACAGGTACCCAGCACCCCAAAAAGAGGGATGAAGGGATTGGGGGCACCCACAGCAGCTGGGTTGTGATGGGTGCTCAGGGTGAGCAGATCCCAGAGTGATGCTCGATTACAGGAATGGGATTTTGGGGTGATTTGTCCCATCCTCACCTGTGTTGGGTGATGCCAGGCTCGGTGGGCATTGCACAAACCCCAGATTAGGGATTTTTGCCTTAATTTAACCACCTGCACTTCCTCATCGGTGCAAACAAAAAAAAAAAAAAAAAGGCTGTGAAGCCCCCGGGGCATGGAGCTGCCTTTCCCCTCTCTCCATCCCTTCCCAGGTACGTCTTTGCCAAGAACCTCTTTGAGGCCGGGCACCTGCAGCCCCTGGAATGGGCCATTTACCAGGACTGGCACGATTTCCTGCTGCGGCACCTGGGGCCCCGCGCCGCCCTCCACGGCTTCCTCTACCTGCAGGCCAGGCCCCAGGTGTGTGCCTGGGCCAGGAGGTTCCAGCTCCACCTGGATCCCGGCAGAACTGCCCAAATGTTGGGGTTTCACACAAATCTCTGCCCTGGAGGAGCAGGGTCTGCTTCTCTTCCTGTGGGAATGCGGGAGGGAGTTTTGCTGTGGATTCCAGGGCGGGTTTTGGGGAGAAGGGGCTGCAGCATCTGCTGGGTTTGTGCTTCCCATGTTCCTTCTCTGCCACTGACCACCCGTGTCCTGTGTCCTGCTGTCCTCCCGTCTGTCCCGCTGTCCTCCCGTCTGTCCCGCTGTCCTCCTGTCTGTCCCGTTGTCCTCCCATCCATCCCGCTGTCCTCCCGTCTGTCCCGCTCTCCTGTTTCCCGCCCTGCCCCAGACGTGCCTGGAGCGGCTGCGGCGGCGGGCGCGGCAGGAGGAGGGCGGGATCCAGCTGGGCTACCTGCAGCAGCTCCACGCCCAGCACGAGCACTGGCTGGTGGACAGGACCACGGAGTGAGTGCCAGCCCGTGCCCAGCTTCGGGGTGACCCCCGGCCTTGGGGGTGGCTGTTTGGGGGTTTAATCCCTCCCTGTCCCCGGCAGGATCCACTTTGCGGGGGCGCAGCGCGCGCCCGTCCTGGTGCTGGACGTGGACAAGGACTTCGAGCACGACGTGGCCGTGCAGGGCGTCCTCATGGCACAGGTGGGGTGGCACAGCTGGGGTGGCACAGCCTGGTGGCTTCCCGGTGCCATAAGAGCCACGCTGGCTCCGAGCCTCCACCTCTGTTCCATTTTCCTCAGGAAAAGTCACTTCCACATTGTGGGTCTGAGGTGGTTTAAACCTCAGCTGTGCCAGGGCCATGCTGGTGCCACTCCAGTGCATTCCTACACCATCCCAGTTCCATCCCAGTGCATTCCTATGCCTTCCCAGTGCCATCCCAGTTCCATCCTGGTGCCACCCCAGTGCATTCCTACACCATCGCAGCATCAGGGCCATCCCAAGGCTATTCCAGGGCCATTCCAGTGCCAGGACCATCCCAGTTCCATCCTAGAGCCGTGCCAGTGCCACCCCAGTGCCACCCCTGCACCATCCCAGTTCCATCCAGTGCGATCCCAGTTCCATCCTAGTGCATTCTTACACCATCCCAGTTCTATCCCAGTGCCATCCTGGTGCCATCCCAGTGCATTTCTACACCATCCCAGTGCCATCCTTGCACCATCCCAGTGGCATCCTGGTGCCACCTCTACATCATCCCAGTTCCCTTCCTACACCATCCCACTGCCACCCTGGTGCCATCCCAGTGCCACCCCTGCCCCGTCCCAATTCCATCCCAGTTCCACCCCTGCACCATCCCAGTTCCATCCCAGTTCCATCCTAGTGCATTCCTACACCATCCCTGCACTATCCCAGTGCCACCCCTGCACCATCCCGGTGCCGTCCCAGTGCCACCTTTCAGCCGGGCTGTCCTTGCAGGTGGAGGCCTTTGTGACATCGCTGAGCGCTGACACTTTGCTGTCACATCCCAGCCCTGGTGGAGCCGGGGAAGGGGCAGCGTCTGCCTGAAATCCCGATCCGAGGACAAGGGACAGTCCTGGTCCCCAGCTGAGCCTCAGCCTGGCTGTGCTGGGCCGGGGGTGGATTTGAGGCGGATGCTCAGATCCGTGCGAGGAGTTTTTGGGGGGCAGGGGGGCACCCCGTGCTCAGGGGACCAGGTCCTTGCTGTGACCCCCCCCATGTTTAGGGATCCCCAGGTGGGGACGCTCCTGAGGTGGATTTAGTGCACTGCTTGAATTCCCGCGGGAAATCCCGGTGTTTAGGTGACACCCAAACCCCTTATTTTGTTATTTTGTATCTCTTTTTTCCCCCTTAAATTAAGGTCAAATCTGCAGAGTTGCTCCTGTCTCGCACCGGGGCTGTGGAGGGTCGGGGCGGCTCTAGGGGGGTCACGGGGGGACAGTATTCATATTTCCCCCAATTTTGGGGTGTCGTAATGGGGGGACAGTGCCCTGGGGCTCTGCCAGGCGTGGGTCAGGATTTGGGGGGAAAACCAAGGAGATTTAGCACCTAAAAGGGGGGTGGGGGAGTGAGACCCTACAGAAACACCGGTGGGGCAGCTGCCCCACAGGAAGCGGGGGGGGGGGGGCAGGATTGGGATGGGGATTTGGGAGGCTGTGGGGTGGGATATGGGGCAGGGAGTGGGGAAACTGGGGCAGGGTAGGGGGAATCTGGGGGGCTGTGGAGCAGGATGTGCTCGGGGGGGCTCCCTCCTGGGATTTTCCCTACAATAACAGAGCGAGACCCCACTAACAAAAACAACAACAGAGGGGTGCAGCTGGCGGCCCTACAAAACCCTACAAAACCAACAGGGTGGTGCAACCCCCACCATCACCCTCAACAATCCTATAAAAACAACCCCGCGCACCCCCGCGCCCGGCGACCCTACAACAACAACAACAACCACCCCACAACCAAACCCCGGCTCACAGCTCCCTCTTCTCCCGGCGCCCCCTCCCCGTTATCCCCGTTATCCCGGCGGCTCCGGGCGCCCCCCGAGCGCGGGGCCGGAGCCCCCCGGCCGCCCGGCGGGTCCCCCCGAGCGGGCGCTGCAGAACAAAGGAAGCAGCAGAGCAGGAGCGGCGGCAGCGGCGTGCGGCAGCTCCGCGGGTCCCCTCGGGGTGCCGGCGACATCCCGAGCCGCCCTGAGCCCCTCCGTGTCCCCGCCATCCCCGGGCCGGGAGTGCGCGCAGCCCCCGCAGCCCCCGCTCGCAAGGAGGGGACCGAACTCCTTTTTTTTTTATTTTTTATTTTTTTTTTTATTCCGGTAATCGCTCTTTTCTATCTAAATTTGGGGAGGGGGGGAGGTGGAAAGTTGCCGGTGCGCGGCTGAAGTTGTGAAGTTGTGCCGAAGCAGGGTTTGAGGGGGGATAACAGGAAAAAAAAAAAAACGGAAAAAAAAAGAAAAGAAAAAAAGAAGAAAGGAAAATGGGGTTGGAAGAAATAAGGGGTGGGATTAAAAGCGGGGAGGCAGCACCTCGGTTTTGGGGGGGTCGGGGGAAGGAGGGGTGGGGAGTCAGCGGGGCCGCCCCCCCCGGGGTGGAATCGGCGTGGAAATTAAAAGTCGGGGTGACTGGCGGCTTCGCTCGGCTCTGTCCCCGCAGAACTCGGCGCTGTCCCCAGGGCGGGGGACGCGGTGACCCCGGGATGTCCCTGCGGCCGGGCAGGGGGCTCCGCCAGCCCGGGCCAGCCGCCCCCCCGGCGGGGGGGAGCCCCGAAATCTAACGCTGCCCCCCGGGATGGAGATGGAGAGGCACGAGGGGCTCCGCAGGGAGGTGAGCGATCCCCAGCGGCCCCAACCCATCCGACCCCCTCTCATCCCCACACCGCCACCTTCTCGGGGTGGTCTGTGGCCCCCTTGTAACGTCACCGTGACTTGGAGGGGGCTCGTCAGGGTGGGCAGGGAAAGCCCCTTCTCGGCTGGTGGATGGGTTTGGTTTTTAAAGGGTATTTCCGTGGGAAATGGGACTTTCTGCAGTCTTAAAGGCCACTTTGATGCCTTAAATCCACCCCCCCAAAAAAATTTTAACTCCTCCCTGGGGCATCCCCAAAACAGCGCCGCGGGACGGGTGGAACAAAACCCACCTTTAAACCGAATTCCTTGGAATTTCTTGGCGTGAGAAAACAAAATGCTGCACGAAACCCACTCGGGTGTCGTTGGTAGGGAGGAGGGGGGTTCCCTAAAAAGAAAGCGGTGCCAAAGGAAGGCAGAGCCGTGCCCGGGGGGAGCATCTCGGAGCTAACAAGTTGCGGCATTTTCTTCACCCAAAAATTCCAACGCCTTCCTTCGGCACTTCTGGTTTTACCGGCCGGGGTGGTTGTAACCGGGATCTCGCGTTTTGTGCCCACGCAAGAGCCAGGGAAAAAGAGTTTAGGGGGGGAGCTGCTCCAGCTGGGGGGTCTCCAACGTGGGAGGGAGAAACATCTGCTTGGCGTTGATTTTTGGTGCTTTCCCCTCCGCCAAAAAGAAAATAATTGGCACTGCTTTACTTTTTTTTTTATGGTATCGGGGGTGAGCGGCTGCCCTGCGCCTCTGAGTTGTATCCAGCTGGTTTTTCCCTCGGAATATGGAAAGGGTGAGATGGGGTGGTGGGGAGGTTGGCACAGATGGTTTGGCGAGGCGGGGGAAGGACTTTGCCCTTGGCACAACGCCGGTGAAAACCGAGAACTGGCGGCGAAGGGTTTGTCCCCGGCGCTGTTCCAGGCACAGGGGATGGGTGACAAGATGGTTTTTTTAATATATATTAGGATGCTGCTGGCGGCAGGGTTGGCAGAGGGGGGATCCCTGGTGCGGTGGCCGGGCCTGGGTGTGCCGCAATTCCCACGTCCCGGCGTCTCTCCCGGGGTGCTTTGGCAGCCGGAGCCGCCCGGGCAGCCAGCACCAGTTCCACCAGTTCCTCCAGCTCGGCCCGGCCCGGCAGAGCCGGCTCTGCCCTCGCGGCTCAGCCTGGAGCTCCTGCTGTCCCCCTGGGGGCTGATTTCCTGCTGTGTCTCCATCCCTGAGGGTTTGAAGAGGAGGAAGAGGAGGAGGAAGTAGCAGAGGTCAAGGTTTAGCTGAGCTCCCACAAGGTTTAGGTCCTCTCCTCACACTTCTCTGCAGAGCTGAAAGCCTACAGAACCTTTTTCAGACACAAATCAATAAATTCGGATTCCCCTTGCCACAAACGACAGCTGGGACACTCCATCGGTGCATCCTTCTCACTTTGGAGATGCTCTAGCCCTGTCTGGAGAACTGCATGGTCACCCTGGAAATCTGGGATAAGCCAGTAAAATGTCAGGATGCCTCTGGAAGGCTGTTTTAAAAACAGATCGGAAGCAATAGCCTGCACAGGAAAATTTTGATTTCTTCCTCAGTTCCTACTTCTTCAGTGTTGGAGAGGCACATTCATAAACCATAAAGGCAAATTATTCCTCGCGGCTCTCAGACCCTCTCCTGCCTTCCCAGGCGGCTCTGGGTGTCTTTCCCGCTCATTTGCATAACTAATCAACGTCTTGGGCAGCCGCTCATTAGCGCGGAACACGCCCGTGTCCGCTCCAAGGATGCTCCGACCCGTCCCGCTCAGCTTCGGCGAGCAAACCCTGAATAAACCCCACAGAAAACCCCATTCCCAGCAGGAATGGGCACACCAGGCCCCCAAAACCGCTTTGGTTTTGTGGTTCTGGGACGTGGCGCAGCTCAAGGTGTCCCTGGGGCATTCCCGGCGCTCGAAAATTCCCGTTCATCCTCGAAATGAGAGCCCCTAACTGAATTTGGCAGCCAGGCTCGGGGCCGAGCGCTGGCGATTAGGGATAATCTCATTTAAAGCATTACTAATAAAAGTTACTAAATTTGTCCATCTCCGAGGCTTTCCCTAGAGCGTAGAGGTGGGATTATTTTTTAATATTTTTTTTTCCTACCAGCGTGAAATCGTCCCTAAACGTGTCCGGCATCTCCAAAAGCAGCATCGGGCTGATGGATGGGGGTGAAGGACGGGCTGGGCTTGGCTCGTTTTCCTTCGGTGTCACCTGCAGGAGTCATCCGCCTGCTGGGGGCTGTCCCCGGGTGATCCGGGGCGATTCTCACCGTGTCCGTGCCTGGAAAATGGAAATATTTGTGATGTGAGCAGCTCAAAGGGCTCGGGAGCGAATCCGATGGATGCTGGAGCGGAGGAGGAGGAGGACGGGAGGGAAGAGGCGTCTGTCGGAATTAAATCCCCGCCGCGCTTTTTTGCAGCGAGTTCTTGCCCGGCAGAGCCGAGCCAGGCCGGGAAAAAGGGGTTTGCAAAACGGGGAACCGCCGTGCGAGGCTGGAAATTTGGGGGAAAACCAGTTCCCTGCACCAGTTGATCCCATTTATTCCCGTGGGAGTCGCGGCGCTCGGAGCAAAGGTCGGGTCCCGGCGGACTCTTGGCTCACGCGTGGCCTTTTCGGGGGAGAAAAAGGGAATATTGGAATATTGCCCCAGGGAATGTTGCAGGGATGGGGATGTCAGGTCTGTGCTTGCTCTTCCACCTGGACTCGGGTTTACCCAACCCAGTAGGCATTTTTTGGGTCCTCAGAACCCAGTGAAAAGCAGTTTTCCAGGGAAACATTTGGGAATTCTGAGTTTTGCTGGTGATTCAGCCGAGAAACTCACCCAGGAGCATCATCTCCAAGCTCGGATGGAGAAGTTTTGGGGGGAATTCTCTCTCCTTAATCCTCTTTTTCCTTTCTCTCTCTCGTGCTCCCCTCAAAAATACTTCTGTGCATCACAGGGGGATCTGCCAGTTCCTCCAGGAGCTGAGTTCCTCCAGAATTCTTTCAAGGATCCAGCCCCACCTTAACTCTTTCGCCGTCCAATTCCCACGGGACAGCGCCCACAGTTCCTCCCTTTCTTCAGCAGGGCCGGGATTTTGGGGAAGAAGGGGCAATCGGGCAGCGTGCATGTTTTTGGAGGAGGATTTAAGCATTTCAAAGGTCTGATGTCCCCAGATTAATTCAGGGACCCAAATTAGCGGTGACTCCAAATTAATGTTCATGACGGCCCCAAATGATAAATGTTCCGAAATGAACCCAACCAAATTAATGCACCCAAATCAATGGACAAACATTAAGAAGGTTGCCAGGGGGTTAATGGCAGGAAAAAATCGGAGGCAGGGGTGTAAAGAGCGTTTTGGGAGCTCCTCCGGCTGCTCTCGGGTTTTTGGCTGCTCCACCCCCCGCGTGGGCTGATGCCTCAGTGTCCTGGGGGGACAATGACACAGTGACCAGGGTTTGGGGGTCCTGTGACCCCATTTGGGGGTTGTGGCGTCACATGGCTTTGTCCCTGTCCATGTCCCCCTTGTGTGCCCTCTGTGCCGCACCTGGTGTCCCTCTCATGTCCCCACATCCTTGCGTCCCTCAGTGTCCCTGCTGTGTGCTCCCCCACGATATCCCCTCTCCTGTGTCGCCCGTGTTTCTCCCTGTGTCCCCAGTGTCCCCTCTCCTGTGTCCCCTCTCAGTGTCCTCCAGTGTCCCCACCCCCGTGTCCCCCAGTGTGCCCCCATATCCCCTCTTCTGTGTCCCCCGTGTGTCCTCCCCAGTGTCCCCCCGTCTCCTCTCCTGTCCCCCATGTTTCTCCCTGTGTCCCCAGTGTCCCCTCTCCTATGTCTCCTCTCAGTGTCCTCCAATGTCCCCTCCCCCGTGTCCCCTAATGTCCCCTCTTCTGTGTCCCCCGTGTTTCTCCCTGTGTCCCCAGTGTCCCCTGCCCCGTGTGTCCCAATGTCCCCCCATGTCCCCTCTCCTGTGTCCCCTGTGTTTCTCCCAGTGTCCCCTCCCCCGTGTGCCCCAGTGTCCTCCCATGTCCCCTCTCCTGTGTGTCCCCAGTGTTTCTCCCCGGATCACCCCAGTGCCTCCCTGTGTCCCCTCTCCCGTGTCCCCCGTATGTCCTCCCCAGTGTCCCCAGTGTCCCCTCTCCCGTGTCCCCCGTGTTTCTCCCTGTGTCCCCAGTGTCCCCTCTCCCGTGTCCCCCGTGTTTCTCCCTGTGTTCTCCCCAGTGTCCCCCCGTGTCCCCGGGGGTCCTTCAGTCGCTCTGGTGCCTCAGTTTCCCGCAGTGCCGGCTCTGGGGGTCCCCTCTCCCCCTTTTCGCGTGTCCCCCGCGCCCGCGCCCCCCCCGTGTCCCCCTCATGTCCCCGCTCCTGCGCAGCGCAGGGAGCGGGCGGGCGGTGCCACTGCGTGGGGAAGGGGGGGGGCTGCGCGTGGGGGGGAAAGGAGGAGGAGGAGGAGGAGGAAGGAAGGAAGGAAGAGGAGGAGGAAGGAGGAGGAGGAAGGAGGGAAGAAGAGGAGGAGGAGGAGGAGAGGGGGGGAGCAGGGATGCGGCGCTCATTCCCCCCCCCGGCTGCAGCGGGGCGGCGGTGAGGGAGCGCGGAGGAGAGGGAGACAAGATGGCTTCCTCCTGAGGGCCGGCGCCGTGCGGGGCCGGCGGGGGCTGCGGGGGCAGCGCGGGGGCAGCGGCGAGGTAAGCGCACCCCTTCCCCCCTCAAAACACTCCCTCTGCACCCCCCCAAAACCCCCCCTAAAAAAAAAACCAATCCCGCCGCGGGTTTGCGGGGCGGTGCGGGGGAGGTTAAAGCCCCCCCCCCCCCCGGTGCTGGCGGCCCCGCGGGGCCGTGAGGACAAAGCGGCGAGGCCTGGGGAGGGACACACGCCCCGCGCCACCGCCCCCGTTTTGTGGCTGTTTCCCTTCTTTTATCCCTTTCCTTTCCCTCCAGCATCGCTTCGCTGGGGGGTGGGGTGGGGGGGGGTGAAGGGGGGATTGTGGATAAGGTTGGGAGGACGATAAAGCCTAAGGTGCACCCCCCGCCCCCCCGCCGCCCCACATCGTTGTTCCCCCGTGTTCTTTCCGCCTTTATTAATCATTATTTATATGAACTCATCCCGGCCGTCCCCGAAATGTGCTGAGCTCAGAGGTGCGGCGGGGTGATGCGAACAAGGGCGATGAGGCTCCCCGCCGTGACGTCACCGTGACGTCACCGGCCGGTGGCAGCTGTCATCCCTCGCCGTGACGAAGCCCCGGGGTCCGGCGCGGGCACCCCCCGCTTTTCGTCACGGCCTGATGGGAGGTGGGCACAAAAAACAGCTGCTCCTCCTCAGGGGGGTCTCACTCTGCCGTCCAGGCGGCGGTTTTGGTGATCCCAGTGCCAAGAGCGGCGCGGTTTGGCACTTTTGGCACCCGAGCGGCTGCGGATGCTGGTGGCTCCGAGGGACGTCGCCGAGGTCAGGGGCAGAGCGTTGCCAAAAAACCACGCGTGCGGCCGCCCCGAAGTTCGGGAGTCGGCGGCGAGCGGCTTTTGGCAGCACGTGTTTTCGCAGGGATGGGGATGCTCCGGATCTCGCACCCGGCGCGTGCGCCCGCCAACGCCGGAGCTGCCTCCGGAGCGGCGGATGCTGTGCAAAAAGGAAAAAAAAAAAAAAAATTAGGAATCGTAGATAGAACCGGTGGCAGGTGCCGGGGCGGTGGGTTCGGCGCCGTTCTGGGTGCCGGGATGCGGTGAGAGGTTGCATCATGCTGGGAAGGGCTGGGCACGCCGGAGCAGAGTCCTCGCAGGTTGTTACGGTGGCCCCATAAACGAGCCCCGGTCTTGGCCTTTGGCACCTCGTTAGCGCTGACGAGGTTTGTTTTTTCGGATTGCCCGACATGGACTCTTTTTCGCAGGTAATTAAGGGGGAAGGTGGCTCCGGATCTGGGGAAGGCAAGATGTGCGTGTCCCCAGCATTTTGGCCTTTCTTTTGAGGGGCTTTGCTGGCCCAGCTGGGAATGGGGATGGCAAAATGCTGTCACAATGGCTCTGGGACACATGGTTGTGCTTTGGGTCTGCGTCCCAAAAAGCTCCTGCTGGGGTGTCGCTGGTGCTGGCACACTGGGAGTGAGCTGTCTCCATGGCACTGGAGTCTCCAGTCCCCTGCCTGCATGTGCTGAAGTCCCCAGTGCCTGTTCCCGTGGCATCAAGGTCCTCAATCCCCTTCCTGCATGTGCTGCAGTCCCCAGTTCTTGTCCTCATGGAGTCCCTGTGCCCTGTCTGCATGTGCTGGGGTGCCTGGTCCCTGTCTCCATGTCTTGGGATATTCAGACTCCTTCCTGCATGTACCAGTGTTCCCAGTCTCCATTCCCACAGTACTGGGATCCCTGGTCCCCATCCATGTGACATCAGTGTGCTCAGTCCCCTGCCTGCATGTGCCAGGGTCCTCTGTCCCTGTGGCAGTGTGTCCCTGTCCCCATAGCACTGGGGTTCCCTGTGGGACTGTCCCAGTCCCTAACCCTGCTGCATCAGGATCCTTGGTGCCCTCTTTCTGTGTGCCAGTGTCCCCATCCTTATGGTAGCGGTGTCCCTTGTCCCCCACCTGTGCACACTTGGGTCCCTGCTCCCTGTCTCTGCAGTGTTGGCATTCCTAATCCCTTCCTTGCATGTGCAGGGTCCCTTGTCCCCATTCTAATGCCATCAGGGTTCCAAGTCCTCTACCTGCATGCACAAGAGTTCCTTTTCCCCATTCCCATGCCATTGGCATCCCCTGTCCCTCCCCTGCATGGACAGGGCTCGCTTGTCCCCATTCCTGTTCCCCTGGGGTCCCAGTGCTCTTCCTGCCTGTGCTGGGCTCCCTTGTTCCTGTGACACTGGGGTCCTTGGTGCCAGCACGTGCCAGCTTTCCCTGTCCCTGTTGCTGTGGGTCCCCACTCCCTGTCCCCACCGTGTCCCTCGCTCCACGTGTGCTCAGGGAATCCTCTCAAGGGGATGCCATGAAGGAGCCAGCGCCGGCCCCCCCGTCCCCATCCCCTCGCTGTCCCCACTGCCAACGGGGATCTGCCCCCAGATCCCTCCTGGGGACACCCCCCTGCTCCCTCCTCTGCCAGTGCTTTAATCTCGGTGCTTTGAGCTTTGTGTAAAAGGGTGCCAGACCATTTCTGAGGATGAAAGAGCTTTTTTTATTTATCCCCCGCTCCCCGGGCCAGCATCCAAGGGGAGATGAAATGAAACGGGAAGAGGCTGGAGGTGAAACAGCTGCGATCGGCTCCGTCCCCGCTCCACATCTGCCCACCACACCACTACCAGCCCCACAAACACAGCTCAGCCCCGATTTTCTCCTCTGTCCCGGGGCCAAAATCCCCTTTTCCTGGGTGGAAGGGTGTCCTGGGATTTGCAGGCAGGGCTGTCGGAGGGAGCAGTGTCTCGGGGACAATGCAGCGTGTTTGTTTGCTACAGCTAAAATGGCAGTTCTTAAGGGGGAAAAAGAGAGCGAGAGCGAAGTGCTTCTGCACATTCAGTCACTGCATCTTTTGATTAAATGAGATTTTGCTGTCGAAGGGGGGAGCTGGGGACCATGAGCTCCTGAGCCTGCAGTTCCCATCACAGCCAAATGAAGAGAGAAAAAAAAATAATTCTGAACCCTCCCGAGCCCTGAAAATGCTGTTAAAAAAAAAAAAAAAAAAATAGAAAGGATTTGGAGCAAGTTGTAAATGCTGCAGTTGTCAGTGTGGAGGCTGGGGACACTGTGGGGTGGCTGGAGGGTTTGTCACTGCAGGGCTGGTGGCACAGCCCTGCTCACCACGGCTGGAAAGGATGGAGAAACATCCCAGAGCTGCAGCCTGCGGTGCTGGGATGGAGCAGGGAGTGGGGAGCAGGATGAGGAGTGACAGTGAGGGGCTCCAAAGACCCTGAGCCTCTGAGGAACCAGGGGGGTTACAATTAAAGCCTCTGCACTTAGGGCTGTTGCATTGAAGCCACTGCAGTTAAAGCTCAGGCGCCTAAATCCGCGCCAATTAACGCCGTTGCAATTAAAGCCCTGGCACTTAATTAATGCTGTGGCTGCACCAGCCCTGGTGGCAGTGCTGGCTTCTCGCAGCTGTGCCAGGTGTCTCCATGAGCCTTCCTGGTTGGGATGGTTGGTGTTGGAGCACACTGGGAATGTACTGGGAGCACACTGGGAGCATCCTGCCTGTTCTCTGGAGCACATTGTGCCTGCCCTGTGAATCACACTGGGATTGCACTGGGAACACGCTGCCTGTCCTCTAAATCACACTGGGAGCACGCTGGGATCACACTGGGATAATGCTGCCTATCCTCTGGATCACACTGGGAGCACACTGGGATCACAATTGGATCACACTGGGAGCACACAGCCTGCCCTCTGGATCGCACTGGAATCACACTGAGATCGCATTGGGATCGCACTGGGATCACAGTAGGATCACACTGAGGTCACACGGGGATCACACTGCCTCCCCTCTGGATCATACTGGGATCGCACGGGGATCATACTGACATCAACTGGGATCGCACTGCCTCCCCTCTGGATCATACTGGAATCACACTGGGATCACACTGGGATCACACTGGGATCACACTGGGATCACGCTGCCTCCCCTGCGGATCAGCCGCCAGCCAGAGCCCGGAGCACAGCACAGAGCACAGCACGGAGCACGGAGCACGCTGCCTGCCCGCACATGGCTTTTTTTAGGTTTACAAACATGAGGGCCCCGAGCACGCGGCGCTTGCCCCCCTCCTTCCCCGTGAGTCATCAACCCCGTCACCGGCACCGGGGCCGGGGAAGCCGGAGGCGGCGTCGGCGCTTTCCCCCGTGGTGTTGCTGACCCCAGCGAGGAGAGGGAAAAAAAGCAAAACCAGACTTTGTTTTTCTGTTCTTTCACCGTTGCCGTTTCCACTTTTGGCGAGCAGGATGGGGAGGGTGTGGGTGGCGGCGGTGGCTGCCATCACGGCTCGTGGGTGGTCTGTGGTGAGGTGTTTGTGGAGAGGACACGGCGCTGGTTGGAGGGTGGGAAGAGTTGAAACGTCACCGGCTTCCCCGGCTTTCCTCACCCTTTGCTGGTTTTGTTTCTGTCGTGTTGGATTTAAAGCGATGCCCGTCCCTGTGGTTTTGGGGATGGGTGAGAAAAAGCTGATGAGACCCCAAAATGTTGGCAGAGGTGCTGGCAAAAGCCTCCTGGGGGCCCGGCAGTGGCGGTGAGCGTGGAGATGCCAAACCCCCGCGCTGAGCTCATCGGCTGAGGTGGCCCTGGTGACTCAGCAGTGCCGGTGCTGACTCAGCGGCCCCGGCCCCCGGGGAGGCGGTAGGATAGCGGGCGAGCTTGAAATTTTTTGGGTAGAAAAAGGGACTTCTTTGTACAGCACGCTGCAGTTTGCTGACGCCGAGCCAGCATCCGCGCTGCCAGCACGTTCTGCTCGCCGTGCACCTTCCTCCAGCTTTGGGAAAGGGATTTCATCCAAAGGGGTCCCGTCTCCCACCTGCCACGAGATGCTTTTCCCCACGGGAAACGGGTCGCGGCGGCGAAACCAGCTGCGGGTTTGGCAGGGGCGGCGTTTTCCCTGCTCCCGGCTGGGGCAGGGCTCGGCTCCCACTCATCTCCCGGCTCCTGCCCGCCGGCCGTCGCGCCGCCGACTTGCCCGTGCTTGCCGGGTGGGAGGTGGCAGCACACACGGTTCTTCTCCTCCTCCTCCTCCTCTGCTGAAGGTCGGGCTGTGCGGCAGCGTGAGGAGCCCCACGTCCCGGGGAGGGGGGGCACGGCAGCATCCCCCAGGTATGAGGGGATGGGGATGAGCTGGAGGGGAGCCAAGCACCCGTGACTGCTGGCTGGCACATCCCTGATTTGCACCTGGGGACCTCCTCTGTTCAAAGTGGGGGGCAAAGCCTCAAAAACTGAGGTGCAGTTTGGTCAGTGCATGGCTGTGGAAAACCTTTTCTCCTTGCTACTCAAAATCTGGCTTTCCTCCCCTCGGTTTGCAGTGCACGGGGGCTGTGGGGACTGGAGTGGTGGGAAGGGATGGAGCCTGGTCCTGTGGGGAATGCTGGCAGTGGGGCTGGGAAATTTGGCTGCAGTGGGATGGGAAATGCAGTTGGGCTGGTTGAGGGGTAAGGAGGGGCCTTTCCCACATGGAACATGCGCTTCCACTTCCTTCCCATGTGGGTCTTCTTCCTTCTCCACCCCATCCCCTTCCTGCCTGTCCCTTTTCCATTCTTTCCCTTGTTTCCCTTCCTCCCCATCCCCATCCCCATCCTCCTTTTCTATCCCTGCTTCCCCTCTTTGCCCACCCCTTTGCTTTTTCCCTTTCCTTCCCTTTTTCACCGTTCTCCCCATTTCTCTTCATTCCCTTATTCTACTTCTCTATCCTCTTTTTCCCCATCCCCTTTTTTCTCTTACCCTTCACCTTGCCTTTCTCCTTCCCTTTCCCTTCATCTCCTTTCCCTTATCTGCTTCCTCTTTGCTTTAATCTTCTTCCCCTTATTCTTCTTCCACATCCCTCCTTCCTCTTTCCCTTCCTCTGCCCCTTCCTCTTTCTCTTCTTCCCCTTCTTCCTCTTCCCCTTCCTCCCCATCCCTCCTTTCCCTTCCCCGGATGGAGCAGTCACAGTGATTCAGCCTTGCCAAGCCTGCCCCGGTGCCAATCTGGGAGCCGGCACGAGGGGAGCCAGCTGTGTTGAAACAAAAATAGTCCCGTGGGGTTTTTTTTGTTTTGGTTTGGTTTTTTTCTCCCTCTTTCTTTTCCCTTTCAAGAGCTCAGGCCTCTCCGTGCCGGGGCTCCGTGCCGTGCCAAGCCTTTCCAGTGCCCGCGCCAGCTGGCGGCTCCCGGCTGGGCAGAGCAGCGAGGGGGGAACGCACCCGTGGCTTGGCCGAGGCTCCGGCTTCCCAAAGCTGCTCCAGCGGGAGGGAGCTCCGCTGGGAGCGGCTGCGGGGCAGCGCTCGCCTGTCCGCGGTGCTGAACGTCCCCGAGTGTCCCTGCTGTGTCCCTGCCCCGAGCGTCCCAGCTCCGAGTGTCCCTGCTCCGTGTCCCATCTCCGAGTGTTCCTGCTCTCTGTCCCTGCTCCGAGTGTCCCTGCTCTGAGTGTCCCTGCTCAGTGTCCCTGCCCTGAGTGTCCCTGCCCTGAGTGCCCCTGCTATGAGTGTCCCAGCTCCGAGTGTCCCTGCTCCGTGTCCCACCTCCGAGTGTCCCTGCTCTGTGTCCCTGTCCTGAGTGTCCCTGCTTCTGTATCCCTGCTCTGTTTCCCTGCTGTGTTCCTGCTCCATGTTCCTGCTCGGTGTCCCTGCTCTGAGTGTCCCTGATCTGTGTCCCTGTTCCATGTCCCTGATCTGTGTCCCTGCTCCGTGTCCCACCTCCTAGTGTCCCTGCTCTGTGTCCCTGCCCCGAGTGTCCCTGCCCCGAGTGTCCCTGCTCTGAGTGTCCCAGCTTCGAGTGTCCCTGCTCTGTGTCCCTGTCCTGAGTGTCCCTGCTTCTGTATCCCTGCTCTGTTTCCTTGCTGTGTTCCTGCTCCATGTTCCTGCTCGGTGTCCCTGCTCTGAGTGTCCCTGCTCTCTGTGTCCCCGCTCCATGTCCCTACCCCGAGTATTCCTGCTCTGTGTGTCCTTGCTCTGTGTCCCTGCTCCGAGTGTCCCTGCTCTCTGTGTCCCTGCTCTGAGTGTCCCTGCCCCGAGTTCCCTGCTCTGTATCCCTGCCCTGACTGTCCCTGCTCTGTGTTCCTGCTCTGTGTGTCCCTGTCCATGTCCCTCCTCTGTGTCCCTGCTCCATGTCCCTGCTCTGTGTCTCTGGTGGTCCCTGTTCCATGTCCCTGTCCTGAGTGTCTCTGCTCTGTGTCCCTGCCCCAAGTGTCCCTGCTTCATGTCCGTGCTCCAGATGTTCCTGCCCCATGTGTTCTGTCCCCAAGATCTTCACTCTGAGTATCCCCCCCTCCAAACATTCCAACCCCAAGTCTTCACTGAGCATTCCTGCTTCAGACATCCCTTTGCTGGGCATTCCTGATCCCAGGAATCCTCTCCCTGAACACCCCAACCCCAAGCATCCACTCTCTTGAGTATTCCCACCCTGAGCATCCATTCCCCAACCATCCTGACCTCGAACATTCCCACCTCAAGCATCCCTTCCAAAAGGGAAAGTACTTTTCTTGGAGGAAACGAGGCGGTTGGAGGTGGGAACAAATTTTTTTTTCCACCTTGAAAAAATCCTCCATCTCCCTCAGAAGCCCCCAGTACTGGTGTGATGCTGGTGCAGAAGCTGGGAGTGGGACTATAACACATTCAACCAGCCCATCATACCCCAAAAAGGAGGAAAAGAGGGTGGAATTGTTGCTCCAGAGAGGGGTGGTGCCCATGGGGGTCCCCAAAAGAGCCCCAGGGACTGGAGTAAAGCAGAGCCGGGCTTCCCGCAGCGTAAATCAGCTCAGCTCCCTCGGCACTGCCGTTATTCCGGCTTTTCTTGGGGCTAAATGAGGACAGGAGTGAGCAGCTCAGCCCCAGCGCTGGGGTCAGCCGGGGCCATGGAAACAGCTTGGGAAACACGGCGGGAGAGGCGGCGGGAGGCAGCGGCACCGCCAGCCGGCACCGAGGGTACCCCGGCCGGGGGGAGCTGGGGGCTCTCACCGCTCTCACTCTGCACTTGGCCTTCCCACATTTCCTTGGATTTCCCTTTTCAGGGGCGTCCAGTTGGATTTAGGTCATCTGCTCCTCTCCAGCCTGCCTCCCGCTGGCAGCTGGGGGCTGTGACTGGCTTGGGAGCGGGAAGGGCTTTCCCATCTCTTGGGGTCCAGCAGTGCAGAACGGTGCTCCCCAGGAGCATCCTGTGATTCTAGCAGCACTCCCATCCCTGGCACAAAGGTTGTTTTTGTAGGGTCTCTCCAGCACTCAGAGATGCTCAGGGCTTCCCCCGGCGGTGCCCCCAAGCCACCATCCCAACAGAGGATCCCCGGGGTTGTTGCCAGAGGAGGAAAACCACAATGCAGTGCCGGGGCTGGCCGGGCTCCACCGGCGCGGGGCCGGCAGCCAAGCTCCCTCTTGGCTGGCCCGTGCCGCCGGCTGGCAGCAGCTGCCGTGACCTCCGCGCCTCCCGGCCGTGCCCTCGCCGCAGCCCCGGCACACGGTGCCCCCACGGCCACCCCGGCGTGCCAGGGAGGGGCTCAGCATTCCCACCGAGCTTCCCCTGCCCCCCAAATTCTCCACTTTTATTCAAATTCTGTGGGTTTTGCAGTGGGATGATGTCAAGCGTCTGCTGGGTATGTGCCGAGTTGCTCCGTTCTGGCTTGTTTGGAAACAGGTTTAACAAACTCCCAAAATACTTATTTTAGGGAATCTTTGGGGTCCTGGTGTGGGTGACCAGGTGTTTTGGGAGGATGAGGGATTTAAAATCCATTCCCTGCTGGCTTTGGGTGGGTTTTGTTTGTTTCTTGTACCAGCAAAAAGTTGAAAGGAATAATTTGAAAAAGTGAAAAAGGGGAAAAATAACAGGGGAAAAGTGAGTTTGGAACTCAGGCTGTAAGGAGGATGGATGGATGGATGGATGGATGGATGGATGGATGGATGGATGGATGGATGGATGGACAGGGTGTCTGTCTGTCCCACTGGGGACCCAGCTTGTGCCTGGTTTTTGGGTCAGTTTGAGGCTGCTTTGGGATTTGGATGTGTAGAACTGTGGAATATCCAGGTTCCTGGCCATGTAGGGGATGTTGGATGTATAAGACATTGGGTATATAGGGTTGCTGGGTATGTAGGACTCAGGAATTTGGGATTGCTGGTTGTTTAGGCTTGGTGGGTATATGAGATTGTGGAATATCTATGTTGCTGGATATATTGGGTTGCTGGATGTGTAAGATTGCTGATTCTGTAGGGCTGATGGATATATAGGGATGCTGCATAGATAAGGCTGGATATATGGACTGCTGGCCATATAGGATTGTTGGATGTGTCAGTCCCATGCTTGGGTATACAAGACTTGGATATTTAGGATTGCTGAATGTTCAAGGTTGCTGGATGTGTGGGATTGTGGAATATTTAAGGTGATGGATGTCTGAGCTGCTGGATTTGCAGGTTGGTGGAGATGTAAGATGATGATATAGGGCCACTGGATGTATAAGTTTGCTGGACATAAAGGTTCTTGGTTGTATAGGGTATATAGGGTGGGTGGATATATAGGATTGATGGATATATGGGTTACTGGATGTATAGGGGAGTGGGACCTATAGGGCATGGGGATATGTGGGGCAATAGGATCTACAGGGCAGCAGGACATAGGATGGTGGGATCTGTAGGGCAGTGGATCTCTAGGGCAGTGGGATCTGTAGGACAGTGGATCTGTAGGACAGTGGATCTCTAGGGCAGTGGATCTCTAGGGCAGTGGGATCTGTAGGGCAGTGGATCTGTAGGGCCAGTGGGATCTGTAGGGCAGTGGGATCTGTAGGGAAGTGGATCTCTAGGGCAGTGGGATCTGTAGAACAGTGGATCTGTAGGACAGTGGGATCTGTAGGGCAGTGGATCTCTAGGGCAGTGGATCTCTAGGGCAGTGGGATCTGTAGAACAGTGAATCTGTAGAACAGTGGATCTCTAGGGCAGTGGGATCTGTAGAACAGTGGATCTGTAGGGCAGTGGATCTGTAGGGCAGTGGATCTCTAGGGCAGTGGGATCTGTAGGGCAGTGGGATCTGTAGGACAGTGGATCTCTAGGGCAGTGGGATCTGTAGGACAGTGGATCTCTAGGGCAGTGGATCTCTAGGGCAGTGGATCTGTAGGGCAGTGGATCTGTAGGACAGTGGATCTCTAGGGCAGTGGATCTCTAGGGCAGTGGGATCTGTAGAACAGTGGATCTCTAGGGCAGTGGGATCTCTAGGACAGTGGATCTCTAGGGCAGTGGATCTGTAGGGCAGTGGATCTGTAGGGCAGTGGGATCTGTAGGGCAGTGGATCTGTAGGACAGTGGATCTCTAGGGCAGTGGATCTGTAGGGCAGTGGGATCTGTAGAACAGTGGATCTCTAGGGCAGTGGATCTCTAGGGCAGTGGATCTGTAGGGCAGTGGATCTGTAGGACAGTGGATCTCTAGGGCAGTGGATCTCTAGGGCAGTGGGATCTGTAGAACAGTGGATCTCTAGGGCAGTGGATCTCTAGGGCAGTGGGATCTCTAGGACAGTGGATCTCTAGGGCAGTGGATCTCTAGGGCAGTGGATCTCTAGGACAGTGGGATCTGTAGGGCAGTGGATCTCTAGGGCAGGGCACCCCTCGGGCCGCTGCTCCTGCCCCAGCAGCCGGAGCTGTGGCCGCCCCTCCCCGCCGGGACCCCCCGTGCTCCCCGTGGGGGTCGAGGCGGTCTCGGGGCCCGGCCAAGGCCGGCGGGCGGCGGGCCCGGCGTGGGGCCTCCAGTGTCCATCCGTCCATCCATCCATCCATCCATCCGTCCATCCATCCATCCATCCATCCGTCCGTCCGTCCATCCGTCCGTCCGTCCGTCCGTCCATCCGTCCGTCCGCCGGCCGGTCCGTACGTGCGCGCGGCGCCGGCACTAATGGCTCCTGCAGCTGCTTTGGCAGGGGGCGGGGAGGGCCGGGGCTCCCGGGGCTCCCGGGGCTCCCGGGGATCCCGCTCGGTCTCTCCTGGCCCGGACGGTGCCGCCGCTTCTCCTCCCTGCCCTGCACACGTAAGTGCCGCCCCGAATCCGGCACCGCGCCCCGCCGCGCTCCCCGGCGCTGCTGCCTTGCAAACGGCTCCGGACTATTCCCAGGGAGCGCAGCCCAGGCTGGAAACGCTCCAATCCTCGGTGGTTTTTGTTGGTTTTTTGGTTTTTTTTCATCCTTTCCTTCTCTGTGTTTAAGGCATTTAAACTAGGGGATGGGGGAAAAAATAAAAATAAAAATTAAAAAAAAAAAAAAAAAAAAAAAAAAGAAGAGGAAAAACGGATTAAAAAAAAAAAAAAAAGTTTTTATCCTCACGGGGATTTTCTCCCCTTTTATAGCGCCCGGAGGATGCAGAAGGGGATGTGCAGGAGCAGCTGAGTTAACATGAGCCATATCGCTTGGTTTTCTCTTTATTTTAATTTATTTCCTCCCCTCCCCCACTGCCTCCTCTCCCCAGCTTTTCTCTTTTCCCGGGATGAATGGAAGGAGGTCCGGGAGATTTGGGCAGGCAGCACTTTTTCCGAGGAAAATAGGCTGAGGGCAGAGGACTTGGTGTCCACGGCAGAGATGGGGGGATTGCTGCGGGTGCAGCCAGAGTCGGTTTTGGAGGAGAAGCTGCGAGGTCTTTCCATCTCCCAGGAACAAAAGGAGGTGGATGGGAAAGCCAGGAAAAAAATTTGTTATATATATATTTATATATATATGTGTATGTGTGTATGTGTGTGTGCGCGTGTGTGTGTGTGTGTGTGTATGTGGGAAGTTTTCTTCCTCCACTGATTTGGGGAAGGTTGTGGCTTTCGGATTAACCCTTTAGGAGCAGTGGGGGATGTTTCCTCCATCCTTCAGTTCACACGATATTTTCCTACACTCCCAGCCTGGTTCCATAACCCAGTTTACGGGATGGAGCAGCCCAAGGTGCCTCCTTGGCCCTGCGGCTGTTTTTTGGGGCTTCCCTGCCCTTTTCCAGCAGGTTCCTCCCTTGGGCAACCCTTGGGGCTTCTCCCCACCCGGAGCTAAACAGGTTTGCCATCATTTCCCTGGGCTGGCACCACCGCTGCGAGACTTCGGGGGCACCAGCGTGTCCCTCCTTGAGGGGGGGTCAGGGTGTTTATCTCCCGACACTTGGGAAATTCCCCTTTGGTCGGGCAGGAGGAGCAGGAGGAGGAGGAGGAGGACGGCGTAGGAAGGACGGGCGAGGCCGGGTTTGCAAGGGGAGCGGAGGCGTGCTGTCCCCACCCTGCCCGAGCTGCGGGGCCAGCGCTTTCTCCCCAGACCTGCCCGACTGGTCCCATCGCTCCGCGGATGCCCCGGAGGCACCGGAGCCCCTCTAAAAACCCGCGGTAGCACCGGGGTGAGGCCGGAGCGATCGCACCGTGCTCCCCTGGGTGTTTTCACCACTGGGGAGAAGGGTTTTTTTGGAAAGAGTCGTGCTGGGAGTGGTTCCTCCGAGGTTTCGCCGGAGTCAGCAGCCTTCTTATCTCTCCAGCGTGGCTCTGCTCACGCTCTCAGCGCGGAGAGTGAAGGACTCCGTGGTGCCTGAAGGGTTAAAACAGCCACACACGGACACTTTGAACACCGGCTTCACTCGGAGCCGTAACTTTTCTTTCGGGTGTCCCCACGAATCTGAGCTGCTGATCCTTCCCACGAGCCGCCGTCCAGAGGCAGGAAACTCTGCCCACAGCCTCTGCTTGCTTTGGCACGCTTTTTCCAGTGAACTTTGCTGTATTTTTAGCTTGCCGGAAGCTCCCCCTGGTTATCGGCAAACGGCCCGAAATCCTCAGTGCCGAGGTGGGACAGCACTCAAAGAACACAAAGACCTCCCCTCCATGCCTGACAGAACCCCTTGGAGGGTCTTAACTGGGGTGTCGAGTCCCGAGCTGGGGTGTTGGGGTCCCTGGGTGTCACCGCCTGGCGCTGGCGTGGCCGGGTGGCTTTGGTGGCTTTGGTGGCTTTGGTGGCTTTGGTGGCTTTGGTGTGTCCCTGGCTCGGCACCGGCGCTGCCGGGCAGCCGTGTTGATACAGCGCCGGGTTATTTGAGGTGAAAGCAGCCCCTGGCACCGGCGTAGCCAACCCGGCGGCTTCCTGCCGTGCCGAGGCTCCCTGGCTGCTCCCGGCCAGGATGTTGGCTCATGGCACAGCTCCAAAAATCGCCCCCTGTCCTCCTCGTGCTGCTTCCTTCACTGGGGGTGAACTGTGTCACCGCAGCCAGGGACGCCCTCCCTGTCCCACTCCGTGCGTGTCGCGCTCGGCGGGTGATGGAAATCCCGTGAGCAATTTCGAAAGCGAATGTCGGGGTGGGGACGTGGGTGGCACGGGGCCGCCTTCCAAGCCGAGCTGCTCCTCGCTCAGCCGGGCAGAGCCCGCGTGGCTTTGCCAGCGGCGATCAGTTTCTCGTGTGGCTCATCTACGTCTTCATCCCCCTCTCCCGGTCAGAAAATGAGACGGGGAAAGGGGAACTAAAGGAAACGGAGGGGAAAAAATACAGTTGTGGGCGCTGGCACGTGGGAATGCTCATGCCTCTTCTCTGTCTCTCCTCACAGACAGGTTCGGCGGGCGACACAGTTGATGGACCCAGCAGAAGCCAAATGGAAGAAGGGCCAATTAATTATGTGGAAGAAAGGCGGCTGAACGAGGGCAGCGGGCTGAGCCTGGTGAATGGGGGCCGGCCGGAGGCGGGGGGTCCCGTGCTGATGGAGCCCAGCGGGTGGTCGCCGGGCCAGCCGCCCGCCGCTGGCAAAGCCCACTTGGAAGACGTCCGGAACCTGGTGGCCTTTTCAGCGGTGGCCGAGGCCGTTTCCTCCTACCGGCTCCCGCCGCCGGGGTCGCCGTCGCTGCTGTACGAGAAGTTCGACTCGGAGATGAGCCGGGGCGGGCTGGGCACGGCAGACGCGGTGCCACGGGGAGAGGACCTGCACGCCCTCAAGGCCGCCCTGGCTTTAGCCAAGCACGGTGTGAAGCCCCCCAACTGCAACTGCGACGGCCCCGAGTGCCCCGACTACCTGGAATGGCTGGAGCAGAAGATCAAGACGGCTCTCGGAGAAGAGCTGGCGCCACCTCGGCCCCGCGCCATCCCCCCGCCTCCTCCCCCAGAAGGTGCTATCGACCCCCAGCCGGTGCCTGAGGCTGCCGAGCCGTGCCCGCCCGACGGCCTCCCCTTTTCCCAGAGCGCACTGACCATCGCCAAGGAGAAGAACATCAGCCTGCAGACCGCCATAGCCATCGAAGCCCTCACGCAGCTCTCGGCCGCTCTGCCCCAGCCCGCGGGTGACGGGCAGCCCCCGCCGCCGCCGCCACCCCCCGCCATCCCCTTCAGCCCCGGCCCCCTCGGCCCGCCGGGGGCCGCGTGGCAGCGAGGGGATGAGCCCCGGTACCCTCCGGAGCCGGGAGCAGCACCTGAGCCATTTTTCGGCGCGGCGCCTCCGCGGGGCAACTTCGCGGCCACTTGGGGGCTGGAGGCCGAGGGGGCAGCGGGGGCTGGAGACCCCATGGCAGAACTGGAGCAGCTGCTGGGTAATGCTGACGACTACATCAAGGCGGCTTTCAA
The DNA here is from genome assembly GCF_903797595.1 of Erithacus rubecula. NCBI lineage: Eukaryota > Metazoa > Chordata > Aves > Passeriformes > Muscicapidae > Erithacus > Erithacus rubecula. The sequence continues at coordinate 218,704 of NC_136681.1, read as the reverse complement.
GAGACCCGAAGCGACGAGCGGCAAAGTGGCAGCCCCCAAAACAGAACCCCCCGAGCGAGCACCCAGCAAAGAAGCACCGGACAGCTCCCGCTTGCCTCCAGCACCACCGGAGCCCGACCTGCACAAGAAAACGCAGCTGGTCCTGCAGCAGCATCTCCACCACAAGCGCAGCCTCTTCCTCGAGCAAAGTCTGGCAGCGGCGGCAGCACCACCCCCGGACCGGCCGAGCGGCTGGTGGGCTCCCAGCGCCCCGGCCGCGCCCTCCAAGCCCTTTGAAAAGCAGCCCAAAGAGAAGAAGAAGAAAACGCCGCCCGAAAAGCCCCCGCCGGCCAAACCTCTCCGCAAGCAAGTGCAGATCAAGAAGGCGAAGCAGAAGGACTCGCAGCCGCTCTTCCCTCCCCTCTGGCAGATCAGCCTGGAGGGGTTTCGGGCGCCCGCCGAACCCCCCGCCGAACCCCCCGCCGAAGAGATGCAAACGGAACTGCCGCCGCCGCCGGCCTTCCCGCACCAGCCTCTTGCACTACCCCTGCCCGCCGCATGCCCCCCCACCACCAAACCCCCTGGACGGCGTCCCCCCGGCTTCCGACTCTCAGGAAAAGGGTGCCCCCGGCGGGGGCCCCCAAATTCACTCGTCGCCGGCGGGCTCGGCTGGCTCGGAGGAAGCGCCGGCTGCCCCCCTGCCGGCCACCTCAGCTCCCATCATGGTGGATGACAAGTTGGAAGAGCTCATCCGACAATTTGAAGCCGAGTTTGGGGAGAATTTCAACTTGCCGCCTCCCGAGACGCCAGCCCCGCTCGGCCCTGGGGCTGCCGAGCTGCCGGGGGGAGCAGCACCAGCCCTGCAAGGGTCTCCCCCCGCCACCGCCACCGCCGCCGCCGCCCCGGCTCCGAGCAGCGCTCCCCAAGCCGGACCCAAAAGCGTCTCTCCAGGGAAGGGGCTGCTGTCAGAGCAGCCCTTCACTGCCCGCTCCCCCAAACAAATCAAAATCGAGTCTTCTGGTGCTATCACCGTGGTGTCCACCACGTGTTTTTACTCTGAGGAAAGCCAAAACCCGGACGCGGACAACGCCGACAGAACACCCACCAAGGACGAGGTGCCGCTGACGCCCACCCTGAGCGGCTTCTTGGAATCTCCGCTGAAATACCTGGACACGCCGACCAAAAGCCTCCTGGACACCCCGGCCAAGAGGGCACAGGCAGAATTCCCCACCTGTGACTGTGTTGGTGAGTGAGCAGCCGTGCTGGGGGTGGTGAGCAGGGTGGGATTGGCCTGGGTGGGTGCTGGAGTGAAGCCGTGGCACCAGCAAAGCCCCGGGGTCTGGGGAGGTAAGGCACTCACGTGGGGAAACCCCAGAGCTGTGGCATCAGATGTGGGGGTTCTTTCTGACCCCCTGGTGCTCTAAGGCACCAAACTCCAGAGCTCTGTAGGCTCCTAGTTTGTCAGGTAATCTTAATAAACAAAGCAGCTAATAGTTAAAAAGGTTATTTATTACAAAGCACATCTTATTACAAAGCACATCAGTCCCAACAGGCAATAGCAAAAGCAATGGCAAGCAATGGCAAAAGCAGCAGCAATGAGCAATAAGCCAATGGCCAGAAGCCCTGGCAAAAGCCAACAGCTAAAAGCAACAACTCTCCCAATACATAGTCTTATATAGGATTTTCCCAACAAGCTAAGATGCAAGCTCAGACCACTACTCTTTAACCTGTTAGAATTCTAGTTTCTTGGCACACTAGGTTACATGTAACACTATGCATATTGTGTTCTATCTAAGAAATGTAAGCAATATTCTTACTATAACTCTATTATATCTAAGTCCTGTCTACAACTGTGAGCTTGGAGCCTCTACTGAAGATAGTATGTTTGCAACCTTCAGTAGAACACTCTCTACTACTGTGGCATCCAGACTTTATACTCACTAAAAACATCAGAACTCACTCTAAAACTTATTCAATCCCTGCACTCTAATTTTTCTCTGAAGAATTCAGATAGATCCCTGATTCACTGTCTCCAAAACAGTGTTGTGGAGCTCCCCTTTGCTTTCTCTTCTCCTCTCTTAGTCTTACAGTTGGATGGAAATCCCAAGTGCCTGCCTATGTCACTGTAGGGGTGGCACTGGTGCCACTGGCTGCGCAAAGTGGGGGGTTGGATGAGCAGCAAAACTTCAGGGTTTTCCTTCTATTTAACCCTAACCAGCTGAATCCTATGAATCCATGGTGATCCCAGTGCCAAAACTCACCTAAACCTCCTCTCACCTGGTTATTCATGGTATTTTCAGCCAAATTAGCTGGTTCAGGTTGCTTTGAGTAACCCAAATTTTTACTTGATTCTTGTGCTTGTCACTGGAGAAATACTTGCTGTTGGGGTGCTGCCTTGTTTGCTGGCCAATCCCACTGGAGAGCATTGAAAAATCACCAAATTCTTGAATTTTGGGGGGATTTTTTTGGTGTGTTTTTTTTTGTGTGTGTGTTGGCATTTGTTAGACTGTGAGCAAGTGCTAGAGAATTCCTCCCCAGTCTTTTCAGTCCACCTCCATCCGAGTGTGGAGAGCTGGATATTCCCTCCCCTGTATTTACACTGGACCTGTGCATCCTTTGGGAGCAGCAGGGTGAGGATTTGGGGCATCCAGCTAGAAAAATGACCCCCCCCCACTCAGTGCTGGGAGAGGAGGCCCTGAGCTAGGCACAAGCTGCACTTTATTAGTGGGGTTTATGATTATTAATTTATTTCCTTATAAATGGCAACAGGAATGAGCCCAAACTCCATAGAAAGGAGGGAAAGCTTTCCTGAAGCTGCTCAAACCCAATCTGCCAGTACAAGATTTGTTTAGGGGCTGGGAGAAGGGGGTTTCCCCTCCTTCCACTTCTCTGTTTTCTCTTTCTGTGGGAGAAAGAAATGCAGCAGGAGCTTTATTGGGCTGGGTGTTGTAATAAAATGAGCCTTTTCCACGCGGCCCGTATTGATCCCTGTCTGGACAGCTGCAGCCCAGCTGAGCCTGGCTTTCTCCTCAACCTGGCTCCCAGCCAGCTGGACATGAGGGGAATGAAAATCAGGGCACTGAAGAGCAGAGGGATGCAAAGACAGAGCAGTCCTGGCCGAGGTGCTGCACGCAGCATCCCGGGGATCCTCCCCTTGCCCTGGGGCTCCATCGCTCCCCACACCGGCTCCTTTGTGCCCTGAAAGCCCCCGGGCTTTGTTGTGTGAGGAGGGTGTTGGTCCTGGTGTCCTTCTCCTGAAGCCTCAGGATCCTCTTCTTGCAGCCCCAGGATCCTCCTGCAGCTCCAGCATCTGTCTCCTGTAACTCCAAGGTCCTCCTGAAGCTCCAGAATCCAGCATGCTTCTCCTGTGTTTTGAACACTCTTTGCCCATAGCTCCACCATCCTTCTCCTGAAGCCTCAGGATCCTCCCACAGTCTTTCAGTAGCCCCAGCATTGCTATTTCATAGCCCCAGGATCCTTCTGAAGCCTCAGCATCCTTCTCCTAGAGGCCATATTCTTCTCTGTAGCCCAGATCCTTCTCCCATAGCCCATATACTTTTCCTGTAGTCCAAATCCTTCTCCTGTAGCCAAATACTTCTCCCAGAGCCCAAATCCTTCTCCTATAGCCAAAATCCTCCTCCCATAGCCCAAATCCTTCTCCCAGAGCCCAAGTCCTTCTCCTATAGCCCAAATCCTTCTCTGTAGCCCAAATTGTTCTCCCATAATCCATATACTTTTCCTGTAGCCCAAATCCTTCTCCTGTAGTCCCCTCATCCTTCTGCCTCTCTCCCAAGCTCATTCCTCACACAGGCTCAGCCAGTTCAGGGCATCCCATGAGCATCTCCAAATCCTCTGGGAAAAGCCTGAAGCAGGCAGCAATAACTTCCTGCCCCCAAATCCTCCTGTGATGGCTTTGGCAGGGGCCAGCTGGGCTGGTGGCTGGGAGAGGTTCCAGACAGGAGCCCTGGCTGGGAGCTGGTGGAGAGCAGCAGGTCCAGGATGAAGTTTGGAATCTGAATTTCCCACTCAGCAGAGCTCAAGTGGCCAGAGCAGGTTCCCATGGTCACTGCCAGAATGTTTGGAAGGGCTGTGGTTGCTCAGGGGGAGTTTTGGGTCCCCAAAAGGGGTGGGTGTTGATGGGTGAGGGTCCATTCCCCAGCAGCATTTCAGTGCTGGCAGAATCTTCCAGAGCAGGGAATGAGGAGTTGCTGTTTAACAAACCCTTGATTTTTGATGCAGAAGTGCTCAGTTTGAGGGAATTGGGGTGTTTGGAGTCCTTTGGGGCAGCTGGCAAAGGTGCAAACCCCAAAATGTGTGTCCCCTGTTCCTGTCTCTGCAGAGCAAATCGTGGAGAAGGACGAGGGGCCGTACTACACCCACCTGGGCTCGGGGCCCACCGTGGCCTCCATCCGGGAGCTCATGGAGGAGAGGTAAGAGCCCTCACCCCCACCATGGGGCCAGCATGGGGCTGGGGTCCTGGCAGGCCACTGGGGTCCTGGCAGGGTGAGTGGGGTCCTGGCAGGGTGAGTGGGGTCCTGGCAGGCCACTGGGATCCTGTCAGGGCACTGGGGTCCTGTCAGGTGAGTGGGGTCCTGTCAGGGCACTGGGGGCTTGAGAAGGCGAGTGAGGTCCTGTCAGGTGAGTAGGGTCTTGTCAGATGAATGGGGTCCTGTCAGGTGAGTGGGGTCCTGTCAGGTGAGTGGGGTCCTGTCAGGTGAATGGGATCCTATCAGGTGAGGGGGATCCTGTCAGGTGAGTGGGATCCTGTCAGGTGAGTGGGGTCCTGTCAGGTGAGTGGGGTCCTGTCAGGTGAGTGGGATCCTGTCAGGTGAGTGGGGTCCTGTCAGGGTGAGTGGGGTCCTATCAAGAGAGGGGCTTGGAGAGTGAGTGGGATCCTGTCAGGGAATTGGGTGTTTGTGAGGATGAGGGGGGGCTCCTGAGGGTGAGTGGGGTCTCCTGGGGGTGGGTGGGGCCCATGAAGGTGAGAGGGGCTCTCACCCATGTGGGGGCAGTGGGGTGACAGCCGTGCCCCCCGGCAGGTACGGCGAGAAGGGCAAGGCCATCCGCATTGAGAAGGTGATTTACACGGGCAAGGAGGGCAAGAGCTCCCGGGGCTGCCCCATCGCCAAGTGGGTGAGTGAGTGCCTCTCATCCCCCCTGCAGCCTCCCTGGGCTAGTTCCCTCCCTGCCTGGGGAGCAGGAGTTCCCCACTGGTGTGGCCACAGTGGGCAGGGGAGGGCTGGAAAGGAGGAAGTGAGGGAAACTCCTTGGGGCTTCCCACCCTCAGGTGTGTCCAGTTCCAGCAGCTCCCCCCAACTTCCCAAAGCCCCCAGGGTGAATTCAGCCATGGAACACGCCCAGCTCTGCCCCCACACACCCCACAGGGCGCTGGGGAAGGCGTCCAGCACATCCAGGACCCACCTGTGGGATCCCCCCACCCCGGGAGGTGTTTATTGGAGCTCTCTGTTTCGCAGGTGATCCGCAGACACAACCAGGAGGAGAAGCTGCTGTGCCTGGTGCGGCACCGGGCCGGCCACCACTGCCAGAACGCCGTCATCATCATCCTCATCCTGGCCTGGGAGGGCATCCCCCGCACGCTGGGGGACACGCTGTACCAGGAGCTCACCGACACCCTCACCAAGTACGGCAACCCCACCAGCCGCCGCTGCGGCCTCAACGACGAGTGAGTCCCACTGCCGGCACAGCACGGCACGGCACGGCACGGCTGGGCGGGGACAGGGGCGGGGACAGGGGCGGGGACACGGGGTGGGGACACGGGATGGGGACACGAGCGGGGACAGGGGCGGGGACACGGGATGGGGACACGGGGTGGGAGAATGGGGTGTGGGAATGGGAGTGAGAATGGGACGTGGAAATGAGATGTGAGAATGGGATGCAGAATGAGGCGTGGGAAAGGGATGTAGGAATGGGATGTGGAAATGAGATGAGGGAACAAGATGCAGCAATGGGATTTGGGAACGAGATGTGGGAATGGGATGTAGGAACAGGATGTAGGACTGGGATGCAGGAATGGGATGTAGGAGCGGGATGTGGAAATGGGATGTAAGAATGGGATTTGGGAACAGGACGCAGGAATGGGATGTAAGAATGAGATGAGGGAACAAGATGCAGCAATTGGTTTTGGGAACAGGATGTGAGCATGAGGTGTAGGAATGGGATGCAGCAATGAGATGTAGGAATGGGATGCAGCAATGGGATGCAGCAATGGGATGTAGGAATGGGATGCAGTAATGGGATGTGGGAATGGGATGCAGCAATGGGAAGAAGCAATGGGATGCAGCAGTGGGATGCAGGAATGGGATGCAGGAACAGGATGCAGCAGTGGGATGCAGCAATGGGATGCAGGAACAGGATGCAGCAGTGGGATGCAGCAATGGGATGCAGCAATGGGATGCAGCAGTGGGATGCAGCAGTGGGGTGCAGCAGTGGGATGCAGGAACAGGATGCAGGAATGGGATGCAGCAATGGGATGTAGGAATGGGATGCAGCAATGGGATGCAGCAATGGGTTGCAGCAGTGGGATGCAGCGGTGGGGTGCAGCAGTGGGATGCAGCAATGGGATGCAGGAACAGGATGCAGCAATGGATGCAGCAATGGGATGCAGCAGTGGGATGCAGGAACAGGATGCAGGAACAGGATGCAGGAACAGGATGCAGCAATGGATGCAGCAGTGGGATGCAGCAGTGGGATGCAGCAATGGGATGCAGGAACAGGATGCAGCAATGGATGCAGCAATGGATGCAGCAATGGGATGATGCTGACACTCCTGCTCCGTGTCCCCTGCAGCCGGACCTGTGCCTGCCAAGGCAAGGATCCCAACACCTGCGGCGCTTCCTTCTCCTTCGGCTGCTCCTGGAGCATGTACTTCAACGGCTGCAAATACGCCCGCAGCAAAACCCCCCGCAAGTTCAGGCTGGTGGGAGACAATCCCAAAGAGGTGCGTGATGCAGGTGGAGCAGGGTGGTTTGGAGCTCCTTTCCTCTCAGGATTCTGAAAATAGGATTCCTCGTGGGGTTTTTTATGGACTAGAGAGATGAGGAAGAGAATAGGGCCTCTGTAGAAATCCCAGGAAAGAGTCAGAGGGTCAAGCAAGTGAAAGGACAACAGACAATGAGGCTGGAGGTTGAACTGACAAATCCACACGAGGAATTTAAGCCATGTGCTTTGTGCTGTGGTGGATATAGTGGGAAATGTTGGGTGTGGTGTCTGTGGGCTCTGAAACCCCTGGGTAACATACTCCTCTTTTCCCTACCACAGGAAGAGCTGCTCCGGAGAAGCTTTCAGGACTTGGCCACCGAGGTTGCTCCGCTTTACAAGAGGCTGGCGCCGCAAGCCTACCAAAACCAGGTCCTGCTCATGCCCTCCCTTGGCAGCAATGGCCACACAGCTGGAATGGGTGCAGGGTGGTGGTGTTGGGGCATTTTGGGTAACCAGCTCCTCCTTCCACAGGTCACCAATGAGGATGTAGCCATCGACTGCCGGCTGGGCTTGAAGGAGGGGAGGCCGTTCTCGGGGGTGACGGCGTGCATGGACTTCTGTGCTCACGCTCACAAGGACCAGCATAACCTCTACAATGGCTGCACTGTGGTAAGCAGCTGCCAGGCAGAGCTTTTTGAGGTGCTGTTCTCTAATTTGGGATGCTCCTGTTTGAGTCCCATCTGTGTGACTCCAGGTCTTTGGTGTGGACAGATCTCTCATGAGCTGCTCAGGTCTAACAGGGACAAGCACCTGCTTTTGTCCAACCCAAACTCCATGGGAGGTTTCCAAATAGCAACTGGGGACCAGAGCAGGCTGGGGGGATGCCAGGCTGGTTGTGGCTTCACATCAGCGTGGGGGGGTTTGGCTTGTCCAGCACAGGCCACATCCATCAGCATCCCACTGACAGCGCCTGCTCTGGCCAGGTCTGCACGCTGACGAAGGAAGACAATCGTGTGGTGGGGAAAATTCCTGAAGATGAGCAGCTGCACGTCCTCCCCCTCTACAAGATGTCCAGCACGGATGAGTTTGGCAGCGAGGAGAACCAGAACGCCAAGGTGGGCAGCGGGGCCATCCAGGTGCTCACGTCCTTCCCCCGCGAGGTCCGCAAGCTGCCTGAGCCCGCCAAGTCCTGCCGGCAGCGGCAGCTGGAAGCCAGGAGAGCTGCTGCCGAGAGGAAGAAGCTGCAGAAAGAGAAGCTGATGACACCAGAGAAGATCAAGCAGGAAGCGCTCGAGCTGCCCACGCTCCAACCAAATGCAGGTAACGGGGGCAGGGTGAGGTCCTGCCGCCCTGAGCCGCCCGGAAAGCGCGTGAGGGGATGGGGTTGTGGTTGGGCACTTTCTTGGGCTGCTGTGTTGTGGTGCTGGATGGCATCTCTGTGCCACCTGGGTTTTCATGAAGGTGTGAATCGATGCTGGTGCGCCAGGTGATGGCAGGTGATGCCAACCTCTGCTGTTGGCTGGCAAACCTGTCACTGTGAGATTTCTGAGTCTGGCTGACAGTTTTGGGGTCCTGGCTCCCCTCCGGTGGCTTCCTGGGCCGGCAGGTCATGGGGACTGTGTGTGCTGTCCCACAGGTATGGCGTTGAAAGGCGGGATATCCCCGCAGCCGCTGAAATCTTCCATCAAGGTGGAACCCCAGAGCCATTACAACGCCTTCAAGTACAACGGCAACGCGGTGGTGGAGAGCTACTCGGTGCTGGGCAGCTGCCGGCCCTCCGACCCGTACAGCATGAACAGTGTTTACTCTTACCATTCCTACTATGCACAGCCCAATCTGCCTTCCGTGAACGGGTTTCATTCCAAGTTCGCGCTTCCCTCCTTCGGGTATTACGGCTTTTCCAGCAACCACGTGTTCCCCTCGCAGTTTCTCAATTACGGGGCGCCCGAGAGGAGCGGGAGCAGCTGGGTGAGCAACGGCTACGAGAAGAAGCCCGACGTCTCAGCGCTGCAGGAGAACCTCAACCACTCCTACGGGAACACCAATTTCCCTGAGCCCATCCCGCACAGCGTGCGGAGCAAAAACCATCACCAGCGCACCTACGAGCGAGCCAACCGCTACGCCGGCCAGCAGAAAGCAGCGGCAGCAACGGCCGGGGCGCACAGGACTAGCTCGGGCTCGGAGGAGGCACCGGCGTTTGCACAGAACTGTTTCGGCAGCCGGCCCATCAAGCAGGAGCCTCCGGACCCCCCGCCCGCCATCGAGCCCCTCCCCAGCGCCGCGGCCATGCCCGGCCCTGGCTTGACGCTGCCGGCCGTCCCTGCGCACGGCACGGCACCGGAGCAGCGGTGGAGCCCCTTCAAGGCACCACGGGGCACGGCTTCCCCCGAGAGGACTAGCACGGCCGAGGACTCGTGGAGCGCGCTGGCGCCGGGCTCGGGTGGGCGGGAGAAGCTGAGCGCCTTTGACGCCGCCATGCGCTTGCCGCCGCCAGAGAAGCAGTGGTCCAACGTCCTGGCGGGAGAGCCGGCGGCGGCGACGCACGGCTCGGGCTTGCTGCCCAAACCTTGGAGCCCCTGCAAGCTGGGGGACACGGCGCTGGCCAGCACGGGCACCCCGAGCCTGCTGGGGTCACTGGGGTTCAGCTCGGCTCTGCCAGGGCTCCCCAGCTTCCCCGAGGAGCCGTGGGGCTCCGTGAAGGCGGAGGAGCGGAGGACACCGGCTCCCAGCCCGGGGCTGCCGGAGAAGCCGTGGGAGGCAGCGGTGGGTGAGAAGGGGGCGGCTGGGCCCCGCCAGGAGAAGCCGTGGGACCCCTTTGGCCTGGAGGAGGATCTGCCGGGGAAGACGGTGAAGGAGGAAGAGGAAGAGGAGGAGGAAGAGGAGGAGGAAGAGGAAGAGGAGTGGTCGGACAGCGAGCACAACTTCCTGGATGAGAACATCGGCGGCGTGGCCGTGGCGCCTGCTCACGGCTCCATCCTCATCGAGTGCGCCCGCCGCGAGCTTCATGCCACCACCCCACTGAAGAAACCCAACCGCTGCCACCCCACGCGCATCTCCCTCGTCTTCTACCAACACAAGAACTTGAACCAGCCCAACCATGGCCTGGCGCTGTGGGAGGCCAAGATGAAGCAGCTGGCGGAGCGGGCTCGGGCCCGGCAGGAGGAGGCGGCGCGTCTGGGGCTGCCGCCGGACGCCAAAGCCTTTGCCAAGAAGCGCAAGTGGGGCGGCGCGTTGGCGACCGAGGCGCCCAGCAAGGAGAGGAGGGACTTGGTGCCCACGCGGCAGGCGGTGGCCATCCCCACCAACTCCGCCATCACTGTGTCCTCCTACGCCTACACCAAGGTGACGGGCCCCTACAGCCGCTGGATCTGAGACGGAGGCGACCGCCATGGCCCCATCTTACCTCAACCCTCGGCAGCGCCGGAGCCCGGCGTTGCTTCGTGGTGCTTTCTCCTCAGGCATGGGGGAGAAGAAAACAGAAGTAAATAGACAAAACCGAAACGAAACACAACAACCACAAAAAAAAAAAAAAAAACAAAAACCCAACCCATAGGAAACGAACCCAACGCGTGCGCTCGGGAGCAGCGCAGCCGGCGCGGGCTCACACCGTCGGAGAGCTGCGCCCGGCGAGGAGTTGGCAAACCAAGCAAAACTTGGTTAAAAAACCCGAGAGGAATGATGCTGTTTGATGATCTTAGGTAATCTCATATTTATATCTCCATGTTTTTTAATCTAGCCTCGGATGAATTTCCTAGTGTCCTTTCGCGAGGAGAGGTTTTTAATTCCACTTAAAATGGCCTATTTGTTGGATTTGATTTTATTTTATTTTTTACTCCGATGACAACGACGAAGCTGATCTTCGAAAGAGAAGCCAACATTGAAAAACCACCCTAATCATGAATCCAAACCAACCTGAACACCAAACCAGCTTAAAGGCGAGAGGTGACTCCCTCCAGCTCCGCCACGTGGGGGCTGGTGGGACTGTGTGCTTTACCGTCAGCAGGACACGCTGAACATCCGATTATTTTTATTCCAAGGACCTAAAAACACCAATTTTGCAGCTCGAGGAGTCGTGTCTCGCAGCAAGGGGAGCCAGCGTTGTCCCGGGACGGCGCGGCTCCGCTCGGCTCCTTGCTCCGGCGGGATCGGTTCTGCTGCCACAGAGCAAACCGGCGCCTCTGCTGGCGCCGGAGACCTCAGGACACGTCCGGGCTGGGGAATGCTGCTGCCGGGGGCCGCACTCGGGCTCGGACTTGGGGCTCCTTTGCCCACGGCCCCAGGGCAAGCGGCAGCAGCGGCATCTCCGTAGGAGCCGACGGGACAAAAACAGAAGAAGAAAAAGAATAAAAAATCGAAAAAACAGGAAAAAAAAACCACAAACCAACCCCAAACTGTGAATAGCGAGTGTTGCTCTCTGTACATCACTGTTGCTAAAGTCTGGTGCTTTCCGTCTCCGGGGGACTTTCTCCGTGCAATCGGCTCTGGGAAGAGCGAATCCCAAGACTTGGCTGGCCAAACCCCGGCCGGGTCCGCCTTCCCCGCCGGTGCCGGCGAGCCGCGGCCAGCGCCGCCGGGCTCGGTGCTCTTTCTCTCCCCGGGTGCCATCCCTCCTTCCTACAGATCACCGTTCTTCCCGCAAAAAAAAAAAAACAAAAACAAAAACAAAAATGAAACGAAACCCCAACCCAACCAATAACCCAGCAACGACGACAACCGCGTGGTGCTTTTCGAACACTCTCAGCCGAGACTTCCCGGCCCGGCACCGGGACGGACGGAGGGCGGCCGAGCTGCCCCGCGGCTCGCCGGAGCGCCGGGGCCCGGCATCCCCGTGCTGGGGAGGGGTCGTTGCTTTTGCACTTTGAGGTGCCTTTTGGAGAGCCAGCGAGGCAGCGCCGACGCCGTCACCGTGCGGGATCACCTCGTGTTTACTGTCACCCTCCTTCCCTGGCGCACGGGCACGGATCAGCAGGATCTCGGTAAAACAGCCTGAACATTTACGTGGTCTGATTTTAAAACCTGTAAATAGGGAAAGAAATTTTTTTAAAAGCACTTTCACCTAGATTTAAAAAAAAAAAAAAAAAAATGAAAGCGAAACTTAAAAAGCAAACAACTCCCCTCTTTCCTCTCCCCCCACTCCCCTCAACTTGAAGCAGTATGTTTTAAACAAGATTATTGTGGGAGAACTGTAAATACTGGCAGAATATTTAACATGCTTTGTCCGTCCTTCATCATTAATGATTTTTTTTTTTTTTGTTCGTTTTTTTAACCGTAATCTGTAAAGTCGCATATATTTGACAAGGAAACTCAACGAGCTATTCCCGCTTTTCTTACAAATACCCAATAGCATATCAGGATTGTAAGAGTCGACGGCAAGTCAGATTTTAGGGATGCCCGCGGGCGATGCCGGGTCCCGCCGCGTCGCTGTGGTTCAGGAGCGGGGACCCGGCTGATCCGGGGCCGGATTCGGGTGCCGGCCCCGTTGGCGTCGCCTGGGGTCTCTGGCTGGCGTGACGGGGGTGCCTTGGAGGAGGAGAAGGAGCGCTCAGAGAAGGCGATGGTCCGTGTAACCTGTCTAAGTCCTGCTTGCTCAGAGGTTTTTCGGTGCAGGGAGGGGTCGGTCCGGCGCGGCGTTGGCTCCGGCGGGTTCAGAGCGGGGAGCTGCCGGCGCCGCGGGTCGGGGAGCGAGAACTGCTGCAGTCTCACGTTTTTACACTACATAAACGTCTAACCTACCTCAACTCTCAGTCATTACAAATTCGCACGCTTCAGACTTCTACACAAACTCGAAATCTATGCACAGCTCTTTACCCCTTGCTGCTGAGAGGCTGTTTCCAAGCAAAATCTTTTCCCTTTACCCGTCCCGGCGGCCGCGCTCGTCCGCCCCGTGCCGAAGCCGCGGGGATCACGGAGCTCGGGGGGAGGGAAGTTTTTAATGAGTGCGATGTGGGGACCTGATTTTGCAGCAGGTCGTGGCCACAATGGTGCTAGAACAACACCCGCGGTAGAAACCCCAGGGAGGGCTCAGCACGGGGAGCTCCAACCGGCTCCTTCGTCCCGCTTTGGTTTTTCTGGCCGCGATGCTTCGCCTCGGGCAGGAAACGGGGGATGCCATTTGGATCCCCCCCTCATCTCGATGCTCTCGGGATGAGGCATGGGAAGGAGAAGGAAACCAGAATCCCTGAGGTGCCTCAATTGCTGATTTTTCCTTTTAATACTGGAGTACGCTTTGTGGGCTCTATAAGGCATATTTTTATTAAATGAAATCTTGTAATACAAACGGTGCTATGGTGTTTTAACAAACTGTATCACGCTTCTGCCTGATTCCATCTCGCTGAGGTGCTACTAATGTATATATCAAATTAAGGAACCAAGATTTAAGACAAGGAAAAAAAAAAAAAAAAAAAAAGAATTTAAGCAATGTCGTTGAGAAGGAAAGTTTACTATTCCGGAGCGACAGCTCGAGGCGTGATGGGAGCCGGTTGGGTTTATGCAAATGGAAGGAGGTGCCGCGTCCGAGGTCGTGGTGGAGCCGTTCCCTGCGGGTCCCGGGATGAGGTGCTCAGAGGTGACGTCCGGGGGCTTGGCCAGGTGTGGCCATGGTGCTTGGCTAGGTGTGGTCATGGTGCTTGGCTAGGTGTGGTCATGGTGCTTGGCTAGGTGTGGTCATGGTGCTTGGCCGGGTGTGGTCATGGTGCTTGGATAGGTGTGGTCATGGTGCTCAGCCGGGTGTGGTCGTGGTGCTTGGTCAGGTGTGGTCGTGGTGCTCAGCCAAGTGTGGTCATGGTGCTTGGATAGGGTGCTCAGCCAGGTGTATGGTCATGGAGCTTGGCCAGGTGTGGTGCTCAGCCACAGCACTCAGACAAGTGTGTGGTCATGGTGCTTGGAAAGGGTGCTCGGCCAGGTGTGTGGTCATGGTGCTCAGCCAGGTGTGTGGTCATGGTGCTTAACCAGGTGTGTGGTCCTGGTGCTCAGCCAGGTGTGTGGTCATGGGGCTCGACCACAGCGCTCAGCCAGGGTGCTCGGACACAGCCAGGTGTGTGGGCATAAGTGCTCGGACATGGTGCTCCACACACGGTGGATGTGGTGCTTGGAGGTGGTGCTTGGACTCGGTGCTTGGTCACACATCTTAGACGTGGTGCTTGGACTCGGTGCTCAGGCTCAGTGCTCAGCCACACGTCATGGACATGGTGCTCAGTTGTGGTGCTGGACCACAGGTCATGGACATGGTGCTATGCCACAGGTCATGGACGTGGTGCTGGACCACAGGTCATGGACGTGGTGCTTGGTCACAGCTCATGGACGTGGTGCTGGACCACAGGTCATGGACGTGGTGTTGTACCACAGCTCATGGATGTGGTGCTTGGTCACAGCTCATGGACATGGTGCTGTGCCACAGGTCATGGATGTGGTGCTTGGACATGGTGCTCAGGAACGGTGCTTGGCCACACCTTGTGGACACGGTGCTCGGCCACGGTGCTCAGTGCGGTGCTTGCTTGGATAGGGTGCTCAGTCCCAGTGCTTGGCCACATGAGATGGACGTGGTGCTCGACCGCAGTGCTTGGACATTGGTGCATGGATATGGTGCTCGGACATGGTGCTTGGACATTGGTGCTTGGACATTTGGTGCTCGGACATTGTGCTTGGACATTGGTGCTTGGACATTTGATGCTTGGACATTGGTGCTTGGACATGGTGCTCAGATGTGGTGCTTGGACATTGGTGCATGGATGTGGTGCTCGGACGTGGTGCTCGGACGTGGTGCATGGACATGGTGCTGCTGTGTTTGGTGCTCGTTCATGGTGAGTGGACACGGTGCATGGACATGGTGCTCGGGCGTGGTGCTCAGCCATGCACCGTGAACGTGGTGCTCAGCTCAGCCATGGTGCTTGATCATGATGTGTGGGCAGTGCTTGACCAGGGCGTGTGGACAGTGCTTGACCATAGTGCTCAGACACGGTGCATGGACATGGTGCTCGGGCATGGTGCTCAGCCATGCACCGTGGACACGGTGCTCGGACATGATGTGTGAACTTGGTGAGTGGACATGGTGAGTGGACATAGTGAGTGGACATGGTGTATGGACATGGTGAGTGGATGTGGTGAGTGGAGATGTTGTGTGGACATGGTGCTTGGACATGGGGAGTCGACATAGTGAGTGGACATGGTGAGTGGACATGGTGTATGGACATGATGAGTGGACATGGTGAATGGACGTGGTGAGTGGGCATGGTGAGTGGATGTGGTGAGTGGACATGATGAATGGACATGATAAGTGGACATGATGAATGGACATTGTGTATGGACATGGTGCGTGGACATGATGAGTGGATGTGGTGAGTGAATGTGATGAGTGGACATGGTGTATGGACATGATGAGTGGACATGATGAGTGGACATGGTGAATGGACGTGGTGAGTGGACATGGTGAGTGGACATGATGAGTGGACATGGTGAGTGGACGTGGTGACTGGACATGGTGCTCGGGCTTGATGCTCAGCCATGCACTGTGGACGTGGTGCTCGGCCATGATGGATGGACACAGCGCTCAGATGTGACACATGGACATGGGTGCTCTGCTTGGTGCTTGGACCTGGTGCATGGACTTGGTGCTTGGCCATGGTTCCTGGGCACGGTTCTCTGCTGTGGTGCTTGGCCATGGTCCATGGCCGTGATGCTTGGCCACAATGTGACTGACCACGTGCTGTGGGCATGGTGCTTGAGCGTGGTGCTCAATGGTGGTGCTCAGGCACAGTGTGTGGACACGGTCCTGAGCTGGGTGTGTGGACACAGTGCTTGGCCATGGGGCTTGGACATGTCATGTGGACATGGTGGTTGGGCACAGAGCGTGGACATAGTGGTTGGGCATGGAGCATGGGCTCAGTAATTGTCCACCCTGCCCAGGCACAGAGCATGGGCACAGTGGTTGGGCACAGAGCATGGACACAGTGGTTGCCCAGAGCATGGGCACAGTGGTTTCCCAGAGCATGGGCACAGTGGTTTCCCAGAGCATGGGCACAGTGGTTGGGCACGGAGCATGGGCACAGTGGTTGGGCACAGAGCATGGACACAGTGGTTGGGCACGGAGCATGGACACAGTGGTTGCTCAGAGCATGGGCACAGTGGTTGGGCACAGAGCATGGACACAGTGGTTTCCCAGAGCATGGGCACAGTGGTTGGGCACAGAGCATGGACACAGTGGTTGCTCAGAGCATGGACACAGTGGTTGGGCACAGAGCATGGACACAGTGGTTGCACAGAGCATGGGCACAGCAGTTGCCCACCCTGCTCGGTGCTGCTCAGGCTCCCCCATGACACTGCACAGACCCCAGCACTGCCCAGCCGGGCCTGGTTCTGTTCCCCAACAGCACCAACCCCAAACAGCCCCACGTCCACCCCCGTGTCCATCTCTGTGTCCATCACTGCATCCATGCCTGTGTCCATCTGTTTCCAGCACCGTGTCCATCTCCATGTCCATCACCATGTCCATCCCGTGTCCATCCCGTGTCCATCCCGTGTCCATCCCGTGTCCATCACCATGTCCATCCCGTGTCCATCACTGTGTCCATCACCATATCCATCCCGTGTCCATCCCGTGTCCATCACCGTGTCCATCCCGTGTCCATCCCGTGTCCAGCCCGTGTCCATCTCCATGTCCATCTCCATGTCCATCACCGTGTCCATCCCGTGTCCATCCCGTG
Source organism: Erithacus rubecula (assembly GCF_903797595.1). NCBI lineage: Eukaryota > Metazoa > Chordata > Aves > Passeriformes > Muscicapidae > Erithacus > Erithacus rubecula. The sequence continues at coordinate 202,088 of NC_136681.1, read as the reverse complement.
TCCATCCCGTGTCCATCACCATGTCCATCCCCGTGTCCATCCCGTGTCCAGCCCGTGTCCATCACCATGTCCATCCCGTGTCCATCCCGTGTCCATCCCGTGTCCATCTGTCCATCCCGTGTCCATCCCGTGTCCATCTGTCCATCCCGTGTCCATCACCATGTCCATCCCGTGTCCATCCCGTGTCCATCCCGTGTCCATCCCCGTGTCCATCCTGTGTCCATCCCGTGTCCATCCCGTGTCCAGCCCGTGTCCATCTCCATGTCCATCTCCATGTCCATCACCATGTCCATCCCGTGTCCATCCCGTGTCCATCCCGTGTCCATCCCGTGTCCAGCCCCGCCCTGCCCGGTCTCAGCCCCGCTCTCCCGCAGCTCCTCGCTCTCATCCCTTCCCCGCCTCGCCCATCCCGCTTCTGCCCGGCTCTTTCTTTTTCCTTCCCCCCCCCCTTTTTTTTTTGTTTTTTTTTTTTGTTTATTTTTAAACTTTCTTTTGGGGTTTATTGGTGCTATTCCTCCCCCCCGCGCCCTCCCCCTCCCCCAGGCAAATACCTCAGCCCCCCCAGCCCCCGCCAGCGAGTCCGGGGTGAAGCTTTTCCGAAATCAGGGATCCTTTCGCAGCGGTGTTTCCTCCTTCATTTCCCCCTCTTCTTTTCGCCCTCCTCTTTTTCCCTTTCCGCTCGGGTTTTTCCTCATTTCTCCGCATCCTTCAGGGATTTACAAAACCGCCGGAATTTCAGCCTCATTTTGATTCCGGGAGCGAGGAGGTTTTTTGGCCGGTGGGATTTAAAAAATTTTTTTTGTTGTTTTGTTTTGTTTTTTTGCACCGCGGCGCGAAGGAGAAAGAGGTGGTAATTCCAAATTTAAAAATCAAGCGCCGTTTCTTCTCGGATTCGGGAATTCGGTCGGAGGCGGGGCGGGTGTTTCGGCGTTTTTGTTGGGCTTTATTTTTGGTTTTTTTTGGGATAATCGAGATGGGGAGGTGGGACGGCGGCAGGTGGAGGGGGGAGACACCGCAGGGGTGTCCCGGCGGCTCCGAAAATTCAAACTTGAAGATTTCTTGGTCGGCTCGGGACTGTGGTTACTTGAAATGAAGTTTTTTTCCGGGGCGGATTGAGGACCGGTAGATTTTTTTCCCATGTCTCAAGGCAATAGGATTAATGTGTATTAAACTGTAGATACTTCTAGGACAGTAAATTTATGCTGATAATTTTATTTTGTATAATTTTCCCTTTTTCTTTCCCCCCTCTTTGTGTTGTTTTTTCCCCCCATAACCTTCTTTTCTTTTTCCCTTTCCCCAGTGTTTCGGTAAATTTATTTTTTAGGATGCCTAAAAATTGCAAGTTTGGATCCTCCCCCTCCCCTCTGGTTTTGGTTTTGTTTCTTTTTGTTCTGTTGTTGTTTTTTTTTTTTTTAATTTGTATTTTATTCTGAGTTGGCGCGGCCACGGGGCCGTGGGCTGTATTATTCCTGATATCTTTAAAATATTGTGGGTGTTTTAATAAATTTTATATTTATTTTTTGCACTCAACACAAGGCTCGTGTGGAATTCCTGCTGGGATGGGGCTGGAATGGAGGGGGAGGGGGCGGGATGGGGCTCTGGGTGTGGGAATGGGGAGCAGGATTTGGGTTTTTGGGATTTGGGGGGGTCTGGATGGGGTTTTTAGGGGAAAGGTGGGGGCAGAGCAGAACGGGGACGTTTTTGTGGGGAGGATCAGGATGGGGCTCCATCTGTGGGACGAGAGGAGGGATGGGATGGGATGGGATGGGATGGGATGGGATGGGATGGGATGGGATGGGATGGGATGGGATGGGATGGGATGGGATGGGATGGGATGGGATGGGATGGGATGGGATGGGATGGGATGGGATGGACTGGGATGGGATGGGATGGGATGGGATGGGATGGGATGGGATGGGATGGGATGGACTGGGATGGGATGGGATGGGATGGGATGGGATGGGATGGGATGGGATGGGATGGGATGGGATGGGATGGGATGGATGGGATGGGATGGGATGGGATGGGATGGGATGGACTGGGATGGGATGGGATGGGATGGGATGGGATGGGATGGGATGGGATGGAACCTTCTTTAAGGGCACGGGGGGGGACCTGTGGGGGGGGAGGGTGAGACCCTTTTTGGGGTCAGGAGAGGACCCTTTGTGGGGTTAGGATGAGACTCTTTGGGGTTAGGAGGGAACTCTGTGGGGACAGGGGGAGGCCATTGGGGGTTGGGATGAGCCCTTTGTGGGGTCCGGAGGGGACCCTTTGTGGGGCTAGGAGAGGGCCCCTAGGGGTCGGGATGAGATCTCTGTGGGATCAGGATGAGACCGTTTTTGGGGTCAAGAACAGGCCCTTCGGGGGTCCGGAGGGACCCTTTGAGGGTCAGGATGAGGCTCTTTCTGGGGTTCCACTCCGGGGTCCTCCGAGCCGCCAGAGGGCGCTCGGGCAGCGCAGCGCTGGCCCCGCCCCCTGCGCGCTCGGCGCGCGCTGATTGGCTGAGCCGGGGTGACCCCGGCGCGCGCCCCGGGATGGCGGCGGCGGGGCTGGGCCGGGGTCCGGTGAGTGTCCGTTGTTCCCCGTGTCCGTGTGTCCCCCTGCCCGTGCTCCCCTCCCGGCCCGTCCCCGCGCCGCCTCCCGGTGAGCGGCTCCGTGTGGAGAGAGCCGTACCCGCCCCGGGAGCGCTGTGCCGGTGGAAGGCAGCTCCCGTTCCCATCCCTCCTTCCCGCGTTCCCCACCTTCTCCCGGTTTCCCCCCTTTCCTGGTGCCCCTCCCGGTGCTCCCGCTCCTCGCAATGTTCCTCTGGCACCGGTAGCCCCCCGGCGCCTCGCCAGCCCCCGTTTCTATCGCCCGATCCTCCGCCCTCCCTCACGGTACCGGTGACGGCAGCTCCCGTTTCCATCCCTCCTTCTCCCAGTTCAGCTCCATCTCCCGATTTTCCCCAGCTTCTTGTGCCCCCTCCAGTGCCGGCAGCTTTTCCCCTCCCCTCCCTTCCCCGGTGTTTTGGGGTCCCCCCGGGTTCCTCAGGCCGGTTTCCCCCCAGCTCTTGCTGCGCTGCCGCTCCTGGCGCGGCTTCGCCTCTCAGACGGAAGGGGAGTCGCGCCTGGTGCGGGTGTTGCGGGAGAAGTTCCCGCGGGCCTCGGCCATCAAGGTTGTGGATATCTCAGGTAAGGGAAGGTTTGATTGTCCTCAATCACCCCCGCGTTTGCAGGGGGGAACCGAGTCAGTGCCCAGCCCCCCGCGGGGTGCGGGGACCCGCAGAGGGGTCCGGAGGGTGAGGGCGTGGAGCTGCCTCACTTCGGCTCCAGCTTTGCCTTGAGCTGACTGGGATTTCTCAGGAGGCTGCGGCGCCATGTACGAGATCCACATCGAGTCAGAGGAGTTCCGGGAGAAGCGAATGGTGCAGCAGCACCAGATGGTGAACCAGGTCAGGGGGCTGCGGGGGCTGCCTGGCCACGGGATGGGAGAGGGGAACGGGAATGGATGAGGGAACGGGAGGGGAAAATGGGAGACAGAATGGGAGAGAGGGAATGAGAGATGGGGAACAGGAGAGGGGGAACAGGAGGGAGGGAATGGGAGAGGGAATGGATGAGGGAACGGGAGGGGAAAATGGGAGACAGAATGGGAGAGAGGGAATGAGATGGGGAACAGGAGGGAGGGAGGGAGGGAATGGGAGAGGGAATGGATGAGGGAACGGGAGGGGAAAATGGGAGACAGAATGGGAGAGAGGGAATGAGAGATGGGGAACAGGAGGGAGGGAGGGAATGGGAGAGGGAATGGATGAGGGAACGGGAGGGGAAAATGGGAGAGAAGGAACAGGAGGGAGGGAGGGAATGGCTGTGAGGGAATGGGAGGGAGCAAGGGAATGGATGTGAGGGAAGGAGAGAGAGGGAATGGGAGAGAGGGAACAGCTGTGAGGGAGCAGGAGCAGCTGGAATGGGTGCGAGGCACCGGGCCCTGCACAGACATCCCAAACCCCACCTCGGGAGTTGTGTCCAAACATTCCTGGAGCTTTGGGGCTGTGCCCATTCCCTGGGAGCCTGGGCAGTGTCTGAGCACCCTCTGGGGTGTTGTGAGCAGCACTGGGGAGTTGTGCAGGGTCCCCAAACTCTTTGGATTTGGTGCAAAACCCCCGCAGGGTGTGGTTTGTGCACAGGCAGCACCGGGAATTCTGTGTGTGACTCTGCCCGAGGGCCACACTGTTTATCTGATCCAGAGCCTCCAGTCCCGTGGGGCTGAGGGTGCAGCAGCTCTGAGTGTGGGGCCCACCGAGGCCAGAGCTGCCCCTGATAGCTGTGCTTGCCCTGCAGGCCCTGAGCGAGGAGATCAAGCACATGCACGGCCTGCGCATCTTCACCTCGGCCCCCAAGCCCTGAGCTGCTCCCAGCACCAATAAAATGCTCCAGGAGGGGCCAGGGCTGCCCCCCTGGCTGTGAATCCCACCCCGTGTTGTGTGGTCAATCAGGGCCCCCGGGGAGTGCAGAAGAAGAGAACAGGCCCCTCTTCTTAAAGAAGAGCAGGAAGAAAGTTTATTATTATTATTATTATTATTGCCTTTGCCACACAGGAGGGACCCATGGGACATGCCAGAGCTGCTCCTCTTACCCAGGGACAGGGACAGCCCACCCTGGGGCCAGGCACTTCTCCTCACCCCCCACAGGGAGCTTAAGGCTCTGGGCCAAAGTGCACCTCATTTATAAAAAACAAACAAACAAACAACAACAAAAAAAAGCGCTTCCAAAAATAAGCTTGAGTCGCTCCGGGCGTGCTCTCGGGCTGGAGAGTCCAGAGAGGAACAGAAGCTGCTCCAGAGCAGGACAGAACCTGCTCCAGCTCCACCCAGCCCAGCCCAGCACAGCCCAGCAGCACTGAGACCACTCAGTGCTGTCCAGTCTCTGGAGCCAAGCGTGGAGGTGGCTGAAGAAGCAGAAAAGGAGTGGCCAGGAGGGTCCTCCCCTCCCAGGGGGGTTTATCTGTCCTTGGAGCCCAACTTCTCAATCAGCTCGTGCAGAGGAGCCAGCTCCCGCCTGTCAATCAGGCTGAACTCCTGCCAGGACAAAAGGACACAGCAAGGGAAGGAAGCTGGAAAAAGTGTCACCCTGCAGGTGGCTCCTGGGAGCAGCACTGCTCCTGTTCCTTGTGGAGAAATCCAATTTCAAGGCAATAAAACTTCTGCCACGTTGCTGTGCACAGCAAGTCACAGAACAGGCTTGAAAGTAAAAGAAAAAGGTGCTAGTGCTGCTCCTTCCAAGTCCCAAGCTACAAACCCTCTGAATTCTCCAATTGTGGTTTTGTTTGCTGCAGATTGGTAATTAAAATCCCAGAGGGAAATCTGAGCACTTACAACCAACAAAAAAACCCCAAACCCCACGAAAGCCCTACACCACAAAGGGCTCAGCTGGGTATGCAAGGGGAGCTGGCTTGGAGATTTCAATCCAAAACCCAAGAGGGAAGGTGCAGTCCCTCCCAGCTCACCTGCACAAAGAAGATGAAGTGTTTGAAGGAGGTGTTGAGGTGAGCCTCCTCCTGCAGCCTCATCACCGAGTCGAAGTGCTGGTGGTAGATGTGGGCGTAGACCCGGAACAGCCGCTTCAGGATGGTCTTGGCCACTGACATGAAGTTCTTGGGGAAGGGGACTCCTGGAAGGCAGGACAGGCAGGGATCAGGGTGTGCCTCAGCCAGGAGGGGCTGTGCCAGGGCACAGAGCTGCACCCACCGATCTTGGAAGGGAAGAGGGTCTCGTCATCCAGCTGGTCCTGCACCCAGGTCATCAGGTAATCGATGTACTTGGGTGCTGAGCACTTGATGGGCTTCTTGATGTTGGTGCCGTCGGCCCAGTGGTACTCGTACCTGTGGGGGGAGGGGGGGATTCAGCCCTGGCTCCCACAGGAAAAATGGGATATCAGGCCTGGGCCTCCTCCTGATCCCAGGAGCAATGCCTGAGTCAGGGCTGAGGAAAGCAGAGCTTGGCTTGTGTGGGTTTCCTGAGCCAACGGTTTCCAGCTCAGAAATCACAGAATTCTGGAATATCCTGATCCACTGGGATCATCAGTCCAGCCCTGGCCCTGCACTGACCCCCAGCACTCCTGGCAGTGCTGTCCAAACACTCCTGGAGCCCTGGCAGACTCAGGGCAGTGCCCATTCCCTGGGGAGCCTCTGGGGAAGGACCTTTCCCTGATCTCCATCCCAAACTGCCCTGGAACAGCTCCAGCCATTCCACTGGATCCTGTCCTTGCTCCCACAGATCCACAGTGCCCCTCAGATGTTAAAAATGCCCCTCAGCTCTGTGGCAGCCTCCTCTGACATCATCATTTCCTTCAAACGAGCCAAAGCTGACCAAAGGAGCATCAGGGCCATCACCCCTCCCTGGATTAATTCCTCTCTTTCAGACCCAGCAATTTGGGTCACACAAGATTTCTCCCACAGCCCCTGGATTCCAGGGCAGACCCTGGGATCACCCCACAACCACACAACCCCCTGTCCTCAGAGGTGTTTTACAAGATCCCTGAAAAGCAGCAAAACTGTTTTTCACCGGGTACAAGCGAAACAAGCAGGAAGCTGTGACAGGAAACGGCCCCAAAAATAGAGGCAGGAACTGGCAGAGCAGATCCTGCAGGGTAGGAGAGTTCCACAGCACCCACAGGGTGCTGGGCTCACAAACTGAGAGCCTTGGCCACCTCCCAAAGAGGATTCCCAGCTGTGGCTTTGCCCTGGCAAAATGCACAAGTGCAAAAACAACCCCCGACATCCCTGCAGGAATTCACAGCTAAAACCAACCAGGTGGCCCCAAAAATGGTTCACTCTCTTTTTCCCACCTCCCTCAACCTTCTCCCACAGAGCAGTGTCACCACAATAGAAAATGAAAATTAAAGTATTCAAATTAAATTAAAAGTTGATGAAATGTGCCTCCTGAAAATTCACTACATCCCTGGAAGTGTCCCAGGCCAGGCTTGGAGCAGCCTGGGACAGTGGGAAGTGTTCTGCTCATGGGACTGGATGGCATTTAAGGTCCTTTCCAAAGCAAACCATTCCAGGATTCCTTCAGGCTGCCAGCAATACCAGTTTCCAAACCCAGGGAAGGATGAGAAAAATGACACACCCAGATGGAGTGACCATAAATGAGAGCAGAGGAGCAAAACGTGGCACCTCAATCCCACCTGGACACATCCCATCCTTCCTCCAGCTCTGCCTGCCCCTCACCTGGGCCCTGCAGACATGACAGGGCAGCTGCTCTCAGTGCAGAACTCCGTGATGGTCCCATACAGCATGTTGATCTGGTTGAAGAAATCCACAGCTGCAAAGGGAAAGTGCCCTGGGCTGAGCCAGGTGTGAGCACAGCAAGGCTGCAGCACCTCCCAGGGCTTCCTCTCAGTGTGCCACTAAAGTCTTGGCAAAACCCAACTTCCAGATATCTCAGCAATTGGGATTGATCTGGATTTTTCACCCTCAGCTCCACTTAGCATCACATGGAAAAAGCAGGTTTAGCTTCCTCAAAAACATATGGATTTGGTATTACAGGACAGACCTTCCTCAGGCTGAGCACTCCTGGCCTGTATCTCTTAAATTCCTTGCTCAATTTTTTTTTTTCCTCTCTAACCTCCAAAGAAGCAAAGGTCAAGACCAGGGGGAGCAGCTGCTCAAACTAAATTGGATCTGAAAACAGAAAACAAAAGAAGAAACTCCACAATCCTGGAGTTTGGAGGAAATGGAGCTCCACTTTCTCCCTGGATCATTGATGCTGCAGCTTTTACACCCAACAGTGCTGATTTTCTAACTCCCAAAATAACCATTCACAAACCAAAATCCCCTCTGTGAGCCTGAACTGCTAAAAACCCACCCCAAAACCACAACGGTGCAGCTTTGGTGCAGCTTTGTCTCATCCTCCTTGCACAACACCCCCCCTGACGTGCTTCCTCTGCTTTTATCCCACCTCAGCCACCCCTGCCTGGGGAATTCAGGGGTTTGTTTGAGGATAAACCCTGAGCTTTTGGGGTTTTCCCTCTCTCAGAGGACTCACTGTTGACAGCAATCCACTCGTTGAGGTCCTCCCCCTCGGGCAGCATCACAGCCTGCCGCAGGTTGCCACTGCCCAGCGTGGCCTCGGCGTGTTTGAGGAGCTCATACTGGTGGGATCCTTCTGGAATGTTCTTCTTTGGCTTGAATGTTTTCGAAGAGCGGCTCCCACTGAGAAAGGGGAGAAGCATTTGCAGTTTGCCACAGAATTGTGAAATCGGTATGGTTGGAAAAGATCCTCAAGGTCATGGAGTCCAGCGTTCCCCACGGTCACCACTCCTCGAGTGCCACATCCAGCCGTGCTTGGGACTCCATCGCTGCCCTCAGCAGCCTTTCCAACCCTTGCAGCCAAAAAATTTCCCCTAAAATCCAATCTAAACGTCCCCTGGTGCAACTTGAGGCTGTTTCCTCTGGTCCTGTTACAGTTTCCCCAGCGCTGAGGATTCCCTGGTACATTCCTGAGGGCTCTTTCCAAGGGCTTCCCCTCTCCACACACAGTCAGGAACGCCCCCAAGCACAAACCACTCCATTTAAACCTTCCCCAGAGATCCCTCCTGTACCTTCCTCAGCTCCTGGAGTGCCCCCATGGCACCCTCAGAGCCTCCCCCAAAATCCTTCCCCTCCTCAAACCCCCTCAAAGAACAACCCTCCATCCCTCCTCAAACGATTCCACACCCATAACCTTCCCCAGCCCCTTTTCCCTCCCCTAAAACCCCTCAGGAGCCTCCCCTGAGGGCAGCCCGGACACTCACAAGAGGAAGCTCATGGCGAGATGGGGCAGGCAGGGTTGAAGGTAGAGGAAAAATGGGGTGAGAGGAGAGGGAAGGGGCTGAGGGAAGCGGTAATGGGCTGAGGGACAGAGAGGGACTGGGGAGCGGGCGGAAGGAAGAGAGGCCGGGATGCGGGAGCGGAGAGGGCTGAGGGAGCGGAGTGAGGGAAAGGGAAGGGCTGAGGGAAGCGGGAAGCGCTCAGGGAACGGACTGAAGGAAAGGGAAGGGCTGAGAGAACAAGAAGGGCTGAGGGAAGCGGGAAGGGCTCAGGAACGGACGGAGGGAAAGGGAAAAGCTGAGGGAACAGGAAGGGCTCAGGGAACGGACGGAGGGAAAGGGAAGCGCTGAGGGAAGCGGGGCTGGGCTGAGAGAGCGGATCGAGCCGAGCCGAGCCGGGCCGGGCTGCGCTGAGGGAGCGGCGGCCGCTCCTGACGGGGACCCGCCCGCGCCACCAACTCTCGCGAGAGCTCCGGAAAGAGGCGGGAATTTCGCTGAGGGGGCGTGGCTCCGCCCCGCGCCTTGGTATGGCCACGCCCCTGGGGGGGACAAGAAATGAGCGCCAAGAGCGCGGCTGGGACCCCCAAAAACGGGGCTGGGACCCCCAGAGACACCGCCCCATGCACCTGGGCACCCCCAGCATAGGGCTGGGACCCCCAAAAACGGGGCTGGGACCCCCAGAGACACCGCCCCATGCACCTGGGCACCCCCAGCATAGAGCTGGGACCCCCAAAAACGGAGCTGGGACCCCCAGAGACACCGCCCCATGCACCTGGGCACCCCCAGTATAGGGCTGGGACCCCCAAAAACGGGCTGGGACCCCCAGAGACACCGCCCCATGCACCTGGGCACCCCCAGAGTGGGGATGGGACACCTGCACATGAGGCACGGGATGATTCTGTCATCATCCTGAAAAGAGAAAACTGGCAGGAGAACTTACTGGCCTGAGTTACCCCCCCTCGGAATTCCAAAAATCCCCTTCCCTCAGCAAGAAATGAATACAAAGAGATGGAAGCGAAAAAATAACTTTATTAACTAGTGAAAAGTCAACAGGTAGACCCAAAATTCCTGAGGATCCCGGTTCCCAACAGAGACACCCCTCCCCCTGGGTCTGGGCACCCCAGAAATGGGGCTGGGTTAGGGACCGAGACCCCCCCAGCAGGGAGGAGGGTCCTCCCCCAGGGAGGAGGGGGACGGAGACACCCCCGGGCCCCCCGGGCCCCCCGCCCGCCCGAGGGTCTCCGTCCTCCTCTGCACGGGGCGGGCGGGGCTGCGAGCTTGGTTTGGGTGGCGAGTGACTCGCTGGAGAGCAAAGATCAGGCACAACACTTCATGTGGTTTTATTTCAACTTCATTTTGTCAATAATTTTAGCAAACCGGGGACACGGTCAAACCCCTCCGTTGTGGGGGGGCCGGCGCGGTCCCTCGGTGCCCCGGGGCTTGTCTGTCCTTACCTGTGTTGAGCTGGGGTGGTGCCCGAACCCCTCCGATTTGGGGGGGCCGTCGTCCTCCCCCCCGGGTCGATGCTCTGTCGGGGTCCCTCGTCGTCCTCCCCCCCGGGCCGATGCTCTGTCGGGGTCCCTCGTCGTCCTCACCCCAAGCAGAGGAGCGGGGTGTCTCCGTGGTTATCCTGTGGGGAGATGTGGGGAGGGGTCAGGTCACCGCGGTCCTTCTCCACCATGGAGGGGGGGCTGGGTGAGCTGCGATTATCGCGCTGTGGGCTGTGAGGGGGGGCTCCGTGGAGCGGAGCAGTCTCTGGTGGGGTCTCCGCGCCCTTCGTTGCCGCTCCTCCGCTCTTGGGGGGGCGGGATCGTCTCCGTCCTCACCCGCTATGGGAATGAGGGGGTCAGGTCATCTCCGTCCTTCTCTGCCACGGAGGGGGCCGGGTGGTCTCTGTGCTTACCTCGGTGTGGGTGGGGGTGCTCTCCATGGAGCGGAGCAGTCTCTGCTGGGGTCTCCGCGCCCTTCCTTGTTGATTCCCAGCTACGAGGGGGCAGCGGGTTCATCTCCGTCCTCGCCCACTGTGGCAATGAGGGGTCAGGACATCGCCGCCCGCTTCCCAATACTGGGAGGGGGCGGGCTGGTCTCTGTGCTTCGTGCTTACCTTAGTGTGGGAGGGGGGGGTCTCTGTGGAGCGGAGCAGTCTCTGGTGGGGTCTCCGCGCCCGTCGTTGCGGCTCCTCTCCTATGAAGGGTCCAGAGGGTTCTGTCGGGATGAGAGTCAGGTCTTCTTCATCCTCCTCTCTTTACTGGGAGGGGGCCGGGCCGTCTCTGTTCGTGGTTCGTGCTTACCTGGGTGTGGCTGGGGGGGCTCTCCATGGAGCGGAGCAGTCTCTGGTGGGGTCTCCGCGCCCTTCGTTGCGTCTCCACCACTAAGTGGGGGCCGGGCCATCTCCATCCTCGTCCTCTGTGGGAATGGGAAGAGGGGTCAGGACATCTCCTCCCGCTCAGCCTTGCTGGGAGTGGCCAGGGGGTCTCTGTTCGTGCTTACATTCCTGTGGGCTGGGGGATCTCCGTGGAGCGGAGCCATCGGTGGGGTCTCCGCGCCCGTCGTTGCCGCTCCTCCACTACTGGGGAGCGGGATCGTCTCCGTCCTCACCCACTATTGGAATGAGGGGTCAGGTCATGTCCGTCCTCCTCCACCACAGAGGGGTGCGGGTGATCTGTGCTTACCTTGCTGTGGGCTGTGCTGCTCTCCGTGGAGCGGAGCAGTCTCTGGTGGGGTCTCCGCGCCCTTCGTTGCCGGGCAGGCGGCGCAGAGCGGATCTCCGCCCGCCCCGTGGGTCTCCTCCCGGCGCTGCTCGGGGCTCCTCTCCCGGGGTCTCCTCCTCCTGCCACGAGAGGTGGGGGTCTCTGTCCCTCTCCTCTTCTGGGGTCTCATCTTTGCACTTGGGGGCACCGGGTGGCCTCCATCCTCCTCACCTTACTGAGGGGGGCCAGGATCTTCTCTGTCCTCCGCTATGGAGGAGCTGGGGCTTCATCAACATCACCATGGTTGCGATAGGGATCCTTTTCTTCTCCCTCCTCCAGCTACGGAGGGGTCGGGGTTTACTCCAAGCCTCCACCCCTAGTGGGTGTCGACCGGGCCATCCCGTCCTCAGCCCCGTGATCGGGGGGGTCCGGGCTCTTCTCCGTCCCCCAACTAAGGAGGTAGCGGGTCTACTCCTAACCTCCACCCCTAGTGGGTGGCGGCCGGGCGGTCTCGGTCCTCCCCCGGGACGGAGGGGTCCGATGGTGTCGGTCCTCCCCCGGGATGGAGGGGTCCGATGGGCTCGGTCCTCCCCCGGGACGGAGGGGCCCGATGGGCTCCACCCTCGTCCTGTATGGGGATGAAGAGTCAGGTCATCCCCATCCTCCTCTCGTTACAGGGAGGGGCCGGGTGGTCTCTGTGCTTACCTCGGTCTGGGTGGGGTGCTCTTCATGGAGCGGAGCAGTCTCCGCTGGGGTCTCCGTGCCCTTCCTTGTTGATTCCCCGCTACGAGGGGGCAGCAGGTTCATCTCCGTCCTCGCCCACTGTGGCAATGAGGGGTCAGGACATCTCCGCCGGCTTCCCAATACAGGGAGGGGGCGGGCTGGTCTCTGTGCTTACCTGGGTGTGGGTGGGGGGGGTCTCCGTGAGCGGAGCAGTCTCTGCTGGGGTCTCCGCGCCCGTCGTTGCCGCTCCTCTGCTCTTGGGGGGGCGGGATCGTCTCCGTCCTCACCTACTATAGGAATAAGGTATCAGCTCATGTCCGTCCTTCTCTGCCACGGAGGGGGCCGGGTGGTCTCTGTGCTTACCTGGGTGTGGGTGGGGAGGGTCTCCATGGAGCGGAGCAGTCTCTGGTGGGGTCTCCGCGCCCTTCATTGCGTCTCCACCGCTAAGTGGGGGCCGGGCCATCTCCATCCTCGTCCTCTGTGGGAATGGGAAGAGGGGTCAGGACATCTCCTCCCGCTCAGCCTTGCTGGGAGTGGCCAGGGGGTCTCTGTTCGTGCTTACATTCCTGTGGGCTGGGGGATCTCCGTGGAGCGGAGCCATCGGTGGAGTCTCCGCGCCCGTCGTTGCCGCTCCTCCGCTCCTGGGCAGCGGGATCGTCTCCGTCCTCACCCACTATGGGAATGAGGGGTCTGGTCATGTCCATCCTCCTCCACCACAGAGGGGTCCGGGTGGTCTCCATGCTTACCTTGCAGTGGGCTGGGTGCTCCCCGTGGAGCGGAGCAGTCTCTGGTGGGGTCTCCGCGCCCTTCGTTGCCGGGCAGGCGGCGCAGAGCGGATCTCCGCCCGCCCGTGGGTCTCCTCCCGGCGCTGCTCGGGGCTCCTCTCCCGGGGTCTCCACCTCCTGCCATGAGAGGTGGGGGTCTCTGTCCCTCTCCTCCTCTGGGGTCTCATCTTTGCACTTGGGGGCACCGGGTGGCCTCCATCCTCCTCACCTTACTGAGGGGGGCCAGGATCTTCTCTGTCCTCCGCTATGGAGGATCTGGGGCTCCATCAACATCACCATGGTTGCGATAGGGATCCTTTTCTTCTCCCTCCTCCAGCTACGGAGGGGTCGGGGTTTACTCCAAGCCTCCACCCCTAGTGGGTGTCGACCGGGCCATCCCGTCCTCAGCCCCGTGATCGGGGGGGTCCGGGCTCTTCTCCGTCCCCCAACTAAGGAGGTAGCGGGTCTACTCCTAACCTCCACCCCTAGTGGGTGGCGGCCGGGCGGTCTCGGTCCTCCTCCGGAAGGAGGGGTCCGATGATGTCGGTCCTCCCCCGGGACGGAGGGGTCCGATGGGCTCGGTCCTCCCCCGGGACGGAGGGGCCCGATGGTGTCGGTCCTCCCCCGGGACGGAGGGGCCCGATGGTGTCGGTCCTCCCCCGGGACGGAGGGGTCCGATGGTGTCGGTCCTCCCCCGGAACGGAGGGGCCCGATGGTGTCGGTCCTCCCCCGGGACGGAGGGGTCCGATGGTGTTGGTCCTCCCCCGGGACGGAGGGGCCCGACGGTGTCGGTCCTCCCCCGGGACGGAGGGGTCCGATGGGCTCCACCCTCGTCCTGTATGGGGATGAAGAGTCAGGTCATCCCCGTCCTCCTCCCGTTACTGGGAGAGGGCCGGGTGGTCTCTGTGGTTTCTGCTTGCCTTAGTGTGGGAGGGGGGGGGGGGTCTCCGTGGAGCGGAGCCATCGGTGGGGTCTCCGCGCCCTTCCTTGTTGATTCCTCGCTACGAGGGGGCAGCGGGTTCATCTCCGTCCTCGCCCACTGTGGCAATGAGGGGTCAGGACATCTCCGCCCGCTTCCCATTACTGGGAGGGTCCAGAGGGGTCTTTGTTCGTGCGTACTTTGGTGTGGGCTGGGTGGTCCCCGTGGAGCGGAGCCATCGGTGGGGTCTCCGCGCCCGTCGTTGCCGCTCCTCCGCTCTTGGGGGGCGGGATCGTCTCCGTCCTCACCCACTATAGGAATAAGGTATCAGGTCATGTCTGTCCTTCTCTGCCACGGAGGGGACCGGGTGGTCTCTGTGCTTACCTGGGTGTGGATGGGGGGGGTCTCCATGGATCGGAGCAGTCTCTGGTGGGGTCTCCGCGCCCTTCGTTGCGGCTCCACCGCTAAGTGGAGGCCGGATCGTCTCCGTCCTCACCCACTGTGGGAATGAGGGGGTCGGGTCATCTCCGTCCTTCTCTGCCACGTAGGGGGTCGGGTGGTCTCCGTGCTTACCTTGCTGTGGGCTGGGCTGCTCTCCGTGGAGCGGAGCAGTCTCTGGTGGGGTCTCCGCGCCCTTCGTTGCCGGGCAGGCGGCGCAGAGCGGATCTCCGCCCGCCCCGTGGGTCTCCTCCTCCTGCCGCCGCCGCCGCCGCCGGTCTGAGCCCCAGCAACGGTGGATCGTTGTAATCCCGGTGCAAGCCCCGCCCTTTTCAGGAACAGCCAATAGACGTCGAGGAACAAGCGTGGGGGCGGGGCAACCAACGTTCCACATTGTGAAGAAACAGAGAGGAGGCGTGGCCACGGCGTGACCGAGCGATCTGATTGGTCGGGAGGAGGACAATCCCAAAAGGGGCGTGGCTCAGCCCGGGGTCGTGGGGGGTGGGGCAGGTGTGAGGGCGGGGTGGGGGAGGGGCCGGGGTCACCCCGGGATTTTGGGAGCAGCTCCGGGCGCTCCCGGTGCCTCCGCAGCTCTCCTGGAGCCCCTTGAGGCCCTGCAAGAAGCAGAGGAAGGGGTCTCTGGGGGCCCCAGTCCCATTTCTTGAATGCTCCAAGGCCATGAGGAGGGGTCTCTGGGGGTCCCAGCCAGGAGACAGGACTGCCAGTTGCTTTTCAAAGTGCAGTTTATTTTTCTTATCTTCTACAAAAAAAGTGAGTTCTAGTTACACACGACAACAGCATGGCTAAAAGTTGCAAGACTTATGGCCACAAGGATTAAGGATTTATTCACCAACAAAACACGGCCAACAAATATATTTATGTTTAATTCAAAACGAAGAAATTTATTCTAATTGCAGTGTGACCTTTCTTAGTGTTCAAGTTTAGGACAAATTTGGGGAAAAAGAGCTCCAAAGGGCCCCCCCCCTTTTTCTTTTTCACAATTCCTTTCTTCACTGAGCTCAGAAAATATTGTTCTTCAGGTGAAAATGGAAAAAACGGTCAAAGCAGCCAGGGGAGGAGGTTACAGCTGAGCAGACGGCAGAGAGCAAGACACAGCCCACAACCGAAGCACAGCAAGAGAGAGAGACGGAAAACACCAGCCTAGATAAAACCATCCGAGGGAGGGACCGGCAGCTGCACGGGGGAAGCAAGGAGAGGAGCCAGTCTAAACATCAACCCATAACATTCCACCCCTTATCCCATATCGTGATCATTGACACACGATTGGGATACACACTCACTAAACACGATATGAAAACTTCCTCTGACTTGCTTAAACCTTCAACACTTACACATTTCTTTCTATTCATAGAATCTAGTATACAATGGTGGCAACACTCAACAATAACATTTGTCTATACTTCATCCTATGGTCAGATCTCCCTTAAGGCCTTCAGACTGGGCAGGGCCTGCTCGGTTGGTGGAACCTCGAGTGTTAACTAACCAAGTGGCTTTTGCCAGGTGCTGCTCCCAGTTCTTGAGAGATCCCCCACCCAATGCCTTTAAGGTGGTCTTCAACAATCCATTGTACCTCTCCACTTTACCTGCAGCTGGTGCATGGTAAGGGATATGGTACACCCACTCAATACCATGTTCCCTAGCCCAGGTGTTGACAAGCTTATTTTTAAAATGAGTCCCACTGTCTGACTCAATTCTCTCAGGGGTACCATGCCTCCAAAGGACCTGCTTTTCCAGGCCCAGGATGGTGTTGCGGGCAGTAGCATGGGACACAGGGTAGGTCTCCAACCATCCAGTGGTGGCTTCCACCATGGTCAGCACATAATGTTTTCCCTGGCAGGTCTGAGGCAGTGTGATGTAGTCAATCTGCCAGGCCTCTCCATACTTATATTTGGACCATCGCCCCCCATACCAGAGGGGCTTCACCCGCTTGGCCTGTTTGATGGCAGCGCAAGTGTCACAGTCATGTGACACCACAGAACCACACGGAACTGAGCCCTGAGAATCCCCCGGTGTGACACAGCCAGAGACCCCCCAGCCCCATCATCCCCCGGTGTGACACGGCCAGAGACCCCCCACCCCCATCCCCCGGTGTGACACGGCCAGAGACCCCCCCAGCCCCGCCATTCCCACCAGGAGAGGCCCGAGACCCCCCAGGACCGCCCAGGGAGGAGGGGGACGGAGACACCCCCGGGCCCCCCGCGCTCCCCGCCCACCCGAGGGTCTCCGACCTCCTCTGCACGGGGCGGGCGGGGCTGCGAGCTTGGTTTGGGTGGCGAGTGACTCGCTGGGAGAGCAAAGATCAGGCACAACACTTGATGTGGTTTTATTTCAACTTTATTTTGTCATTACTTTTAGCAGGCCGGGCCGATGCTCTGTCGGGGTCCCTCGGTGTCCTCGCCCCCGGGCCGATGCTCTGTCGGGGTCCCTCGTTGTCCTCGCCCCCGGGCCGATGCTCTGTCAGGGTCCCTCGGTGTCCTCGCCCCCAGGTCGATGCTCTGTCGGGGTCCCTCGTCGTCCTCACCCCAAGCAGAGGAGCGGGGAGCGGGGTGTCTCCGTGGTTATCCTGTGGGGAGATGTGGGAAGGGGTCAGGTCACCGCGGTCCTTCTCCACCATGGAGGGGGGGGCCGGGTGATCTGTGCTTATCGCGCTGTGGGCTGGGTGGTCTCCGTGGAGCGGAGTCACGGGTGGGGTCTCCGCGCCCTTCGTTACCGGGCAGGCGGCGCAGAGCGGATCTCCGCCCGCCCCATGGGTCTCCTCCCGGCGCTGCTCGGAGCTCCTCTCCCGGGGTCTCCTCCTCCTGCCGCCGCCGCCGCAGCAACTGCCAACCCGAGCATCGGCGGCTCTTTATATAGCCGGAGCAAGCCCCGCCCCTTTTAGGCTCAGCCAATAGGAGTCGAGAAAAAAGCGTGTGGGTGGGGTAACAATAGCCCGCATTGTGAGGTAACAATGAGGGGGCGTGGCCACAGCGTGACCGAGCGATCTGATTGGTCGGAGGGAGGAGGATCTCAAAAGGGGCGTGGCTCGGGCCCGGGGTCGGGGTGGAGGGGCAGGTGTGAGGGTGGGGTGGGGGAGGGGCTGGAGTCTCACCGGGATTTTGGGAGCAGCTCCGGGCGCTCCCGGTGTTTCTGCAGCTCTCCTGGAGCCCCGTCAGGCCCTGCAAGGGGCTCTGAGCTCTCCCTGGATCCTTCCCTTCCTCAGGTGAACCTTTCCAGCACTCCCAGCCCGGGTCCCGAGTGGCCCCAGCAGCTCCACATCATCCAGGTGATGTCTCAGCTCTGCAGGTGGCGTCTCACCTGAGCCGGGTCCAGGGGCAGAATCCCCCCAGAGCTGGGGGTCAGCCCAGGGTACCTCTGCGGTCATGTCCAATCTCTCAGCCACCCACACCCTGTTCATTGTGGGAGCTGCAGCGGTGACACCAGTTATACCAAATGAAGAACCTGCCGGTGTTGATGTTATTTTTCATGCCGCGTGTCGCTGCCGCGGTCGCTGCCGGGTGAGGATTCCGGATTTCAGATCAGCACCAGCGGCTCTTCCGCACCCTCGCGAGCCGCGCAGGTGCCGG
Source organism: Erithacus rubecula (assembly GCF_903797595.1). Taxonomy (NCBI): domain Eukaryota; kingdom Metazoa; phylum Chordata; class Aves; order Passeriformes; family Muscicapidae; genus Erithacus; species Erithacus rubecula. The sequence continues at coordinate 184,187 of NC_136681.1, read as the reverse complement.
GACGGCAAACCTGAGTCAATCACTTTTCCTGCTGAACTCCATTGGCTGCCGTGGGGAAGGGGCGGGGCTTACCCGCTATATAAAGGGCGAGCAGCCACGTTTCCCTTAGTGCTGTTCCTGCCACTGCTGAGGTGCGGCCTCGCAATGGCGTCCGCGCTCCAGCCCCTCCGCTCCCTCAGCCGCGCCGCGCTGGAGCCCCGCGCCCGCCGCCTGCACCTCAGCGCCGCCCGGTACGGCCCGGGGCACCGAGGGGGTGCGGGGGTGGTTGGGGGGGCAGGTGGGAGCAGCGCCCGCCCCGCTCCGCTCGCTGAGGGCTGTGTGGGGGGAGGCCCGGCCCGGTTCGGGCTCCCCCGCGCTGGGGTCGCGGCCCGATTCGCCCCCGCGGTTCCGGGCTGGGCGGGCGGGCCCCCAGCGGCCGCGCCGGGCGCTGCAGGCTGATGAAATCCCGCGGCCGCCTTGCGTGGGAGTGCGGGGCTGCTGAGGGGAACGGGCGGGGAGGGAGCGGGAGCGGCCCCGCAGCGGGGCTGGGCCGGGGGGATGGAGACGGCACAGAAACAGCCGGGAGGATGGAGACAGCCCGGAGTGAGAGGGACAGAGACAGTCTGGGGGGATGGAGACAGCCCGGAGTGAGAGGGACAGAGACAGTCTGGGGGGATGGAGACAGCCCGGAGTGAGAGGGACAGAGACAGTCTGGGGGGATGGAGACAGCCCGGAGTGAGAGGGACAGAGACAGTCTGGGGGGATGGAGACAGCTCAGAGTGAGAGGGACAGAGACAGTCTGGGGGGATGGAGACAGCCCGGAGTGAGAGGGACAGAGACAGTCTGGGGGGATGGAGACAGCTCAGAGTGAGAGGGACAGAGACAGTCTGGGGGGATGGAGACAGCTCAGAGTGAGAGGGACAGAGACAGTCTGGGGGGATGGAGACAGCTCAGAGGAGAGGGACAGAGACAGTCTGGGGGGATGGAGACAGCCCGGAGTGAGAGGGACAGAGACAGTCTGGGGGGATGGAGACAGCTCAGAGTGAGAGGGACAGAAACAGCCCCAGAACGAAAGGGACAGAGACCAGAGCAGAGCAGGGCTGCCTGGGACCAGGGGGATGGGGACCACCCGATCATCCCCAGAATGAAAGGGACAGAGATCCTCTGGGCACTGGGGTGAAAGGGACAGAGACCCCTCTGAGTGAGGAAGGAGACTACCCCCTCTTCTTGGTTACTCCTTGACAGAGACCCCTGAGCATTCCCTGGTGTGACAGAGGAAAAAAAAGCACCCTGAGCATTCCCTGGGCATTGGGGTGACAGGGACAGATCCCTGAGCCTTCTGTGGTACGGCAAGGACAGAGACCCCTGAGCACTGGCCAGGCACTGGGGTGCCAGGGGCAGAGACCCCCGTGCAGCCCACCCTGCTCCAAGCACTGCCCTGAGCTCACTCCGGTGCTCTCCCTGCCCCTGGGGTCTCCGGTGTCGGGGGAAGATCCCGGTGAGTTTTGGAGCAGTCCCCAGGGAATGGGCACGGCCCCGAGGCTGCCAGAACTCAGGGAATATTTGCACAGGGCGGGATTTTGGGGTGTAGTGCCAGGAGCTGGGTCAGTCAGTGATCCAGCTCGGGATGTTCCGATTCTGCCTCACTTGGTACCAGCTTTGATCCTGGAACCGCGCCTAGAACACGCTGCTGCCAAAGCCCAGGGACCGAGCCTTTCCGCCGGGGCTGGCTCCTGGTGGCCCCGGGGCTGCGGTGACACTTTGTGCTGCAGGGGGGACGCCGTGGTGATCTCGGGGAGGAAGCTGGCCCGGCAGATCCGGCAGGAGGCGCGGCACGAGGTGCAGCAGTGGGTGGCTGCAGGCAACAGGAGGCCCCACCTGAGCGTGGTGCTGGTGGGGGAGAACCCGGCCAGCCACTCCTACGTCCTCAACAAAACCAAAGCTGCGGCTGATGTGGGTGAGTGAGAGGTTTCCTTGTTAAAAATAGCACAGTTTGGTTGGGAATCCTCGATGCTGGAAGCTTTTTGGGATGTACCCACCTGTTGGCTTTTTTACCTTTATCCACAATTCAGGTTCTTGTGGCTGCTTGTTGTACTGGGGTGTGGTTAAGTGTGGTCTGTTTGATCCTTCAGGGTAACTCAAGCTTTTGTTTGGGGTTTTTCAGCTCTCCCAGAGCCATAAAAAGCACAGGAGGGGATTTTTGGCCTCTTTTTTCCATCTTTTTCCTCTCTGCTCTTTGACTCCTTCCCATCCTGCAAATCAAGGTCCTGCTCAGGGTCAGGGCTGATCAATGCTATCATTTAACCAGCAGCTGAGCAGCTGAGGCTGCTTTTGGAGCTGGCATTTTTAGGCAAACTTCCCTTTTTTACTATATCCAGGCCCTGTGGTTTTAATTTTTATGGGGGGAGCAGCCTTTGTTTGAGTTTTTCCCTGCCCTGGGAGGTTCCCAAACACCCTTTCCCAGGCCACCAGTGCCACATAATCACCCTCAACAACAAATCCCGAGACTTGTGAAGGTCTCTCCAGCCTGGGAGCTGCACAAACCCTTCCACCCTTGCCGATTAAGGCAGGCAGTGAAGCGGGGCGGTTCAAAACCACAAAATGTGGGCGGGTCGCTGTCTGGCTGACGCTTGGGTGTGGCCGTTCCAGGGATCAGCAGCGAGACCATCCTCAGGCCGGCCTCCATCACCGAGCAGGAGCTGCTGGAGCTCATCGGCAAACTCAACAGCGACCCAGCCGTGGATGGGCTGCTGGTGCAGCTTCCCCTGCCCGGTGAGCAGCTCAAATCCCCCCCAAAAAGCTGCCAAGGGCTGCAGGCAATGAGGGGAGGGGATCCTGCCCCTTAGAACCAGGGAATCAGTTCCCCCCTGCTGCATTCCCAAAAATCCCCAGGGATTGCAGGATGGAGAGCACAAGGGGGGAAACCTGCCCTGATGCTGCCCCTCAGCACCAGGGGATCAGTTCCCCTCTGCTGCATTCCCAAAAGGTTCCCAGAGGTTGCAGGATGGGGAGCACAGATGGGATCCTGCCCTGATCCTCCCCCTCAGCACCAGGGGATCAATTCCCCCTGCTCCATTCCCAAAAAGCTCCCAAGGATGGCAGGATGGGGAGCACAGAAGGGATCCTGCCCTGATCCTCAGCACCATAGGATCAGTTCCCCCCTGCTGCATTCCCAAAAAGCTCCCAGGGGTTGCAGGATGGGGAGCACAGAGGGGATCCTGCCCTGATCCTCAGCACCATGGGATTAATTCCCCCTGCTCCATTCCCAAAAAGCTCCCAGGGGTTGCAGGATGGGGAGCACAGAGGGGATCCTGCCCTGATGCTGCCCCTCAGCAGCAGCTGCCTGCAGGATTCAGTGGCTGCAGGCCATGGAATCTATTTCTGTCTGGGAGGATCAGCTTGCTAGGGTGGGAGTTTGAGCTGGGTGATGCCTTGGGGCTGCCTGGAAATGCCCTGGGTGTGAGCAGGGCTGGGAGTGCTGGGGAGCTTCAGGCCACAAACTCTGAATGGGCTCCAGGGTCAGAGCTCTGGCTCAGGGTCAGAATTGCAGCTCAGGGTCAGAGCTCCAGTTTGGGGTTGCAATTCCAGCTTGGGGTTGAAATTCCAGCTCAGGATTCAAGGTCAGAGCTCCAGTTTGGGGTTGCAATTCCAGCTCAAGGCTCAGAGCTCAGGGATTGGGGTCATAATTCCAGCTCAGGACCTGGAGTCAGATCTCCAGTTTGGGGTCACAATTGCAACTCAAGGCTTGGGGTGACAATTCCAGTTTGGGGTTACAGTTTGAGCTTGAGAATCAGAGTCAGAGCTCCCATTTGGGGTCACAATTCCAGTTTGAGGTCACAATTCCAGCTCAAGAATTGGGGTCAGAGCTCCCATTTGAGGTCACAATTCCAGTTTTGTGTCACAATTGAAGCTCAAGGCTGGCGTCACAATTCCAGTTTGAGGTCAGAGCTCTAGTTTGGGTCACAATTGCAGTGTGAGGGTCACAACTTGGCTCAGGGTGACAATTCAAGTTTGGGGTCAGAGCTCCAGTTTGGGGTCACAATTCCAGTTTGACATCACAGCTCAAGAATTGGGGTCAGAGCTCCCATTTGAGGTCACAATTCCAGTTTTGGGTCACAATTGAAGCTCAAGGCTGGCATCACAATTCCAGTTTGAGGTCACAATTCCAGTTAGAGGTCACAGCTCCAGTTTGTGGTCACAACTGCAGTGTGAGGTCACAACTTTGGCTCAGGCTGACAATTCAAATTTGGTGTCAGCTCCTGTTTGGAGTCACAATTCCAGCTCAAGGCTGGGGGTCAGAGCTCTGACCAGGGCTCGGTGTTGCTGAGGATCAGAGCTGCAGGGCACAGCTGGAGCACAGCTGTTCCCTGAGCTGGAGCACAGCTGTTCCCTGAGCTGGAGCACAGCTGGAGCACAGCTGTTCCCTGAGCTGGAGCACAGCTGTTCCCTGAGCTGGAGCACAGCTGGAGCACAGCTGCTCCCTGAGCTGGAGCACAGCTGGAGCACAGCTGTTCCCTGAGCTGGAGCACAGCTGGAGCACAGCTGTTCCCTGAGCTGGAGCACAGCTGGAGCACAGCTGTTCCCTGAGCTGGAGCACAGCTGGCACAGCTGTTCCCTGAGTTGGAGCACAGCTGGCACAGCTGTTCCTCAGCTGGAGCACAGCTGTTCCCTGAGCTGGAGCACAGCTGGAGCACAGCTGCTCCCTGAGCTGGAGCACAGCTGCTCCCTGAGCTGGAGCACAGCTGCTCCCTGAGCTGGAGCACAGCTGTTCCCTGAGCTGGAGCACAGCTGGAGCACAGCTGCTCCCTGAGCTGGAGCACAGCTGCTCCCTGAGCTGGAGCACAGCTGGCAGAGCTGTTCCCTGAGCTGGAGCACAGCTGGCAGAGCTGTTCCCTGAGCTGGAGCACAGCTGGAGCACAGCTGTTCCCTGAGCTGGAGCACAGCTGGAGCACAGCTGTTCCCTGAGCTGGAGCACAGCTGTTCCCTGAGCTGGAGCACAGCTGGCACAGCTGTTCCCTGAGCTGGAGCACAGCTGGAGCACAGCTGTCCCAGCTGTCCCTGAGCTGGAGCACAGCTGGAGCACAGCTGTCCCAGCTGTCCCTGAGCTGGAGCACAGCTGGCAGAGCTGTTCCCTGAGCTGGAGCACAGCTGGAGCACAGCTGTTCCCTGAGCTGGAGCACAGCTGGAGCACAGCTGTTCCCTGAGCTGGAGCACAGCTGGCACAGCTGTTCCCTGAGCTGGAGCACAGCTGTTCCCTGAGCTGGAGCACAGCTGGCACAGCTGTCCCAGCTGTTCCCTGAGCTGGAGCACAGCTGGAGCACAGCTGTTCCCTGAGCTGGAGCACAGCTGGCACAGCTGTTCCCTGAGCTGGAGCACAGCTGTTCCCTGAGCTGGAGCACAGCTGGAGCACAGCTGGAGCACAGCTGTCCCAGCTGTCCCTGAGCTCTCCCTGTCCCTGCAGAGCACATCGACGAGCGCAGGGTGTGTAACGCCGTCAGCCCACACAAGGACGTGGACGGTTTCCACGTGCTCAACGTGGGCCGTATGTGCCTGGACCAGGACTCCATGCTGCCTGCCACACCCCAGGGTGTCTGGGAGATCATCCAGAGGACAGGTGAGAGCACGTGGGCACCTCATGGGAGTTCCAGCTTGGTGAGACCAAGTGCTGCAGGATCTGGCTGGTTCCTGGGAATTCCTGCACAGGTTGGAGGGTTTCCAGCTGGAGAGCTCAAGGGTTGGGTATGAAGAGTGGCACAGGTGACATCTGAGCTTTGTGTGACAGGGACAGCACCAAGGGCATGGCTGGAGCTGGGGCAGGGGGTTTGGGATGGGTTTTGGGAAAGGTTTTGCCCTCAGAAGGTGCTGGAGCTCCAGGAGCATTTGGATTTGGGGGTGTGTGTGCAGGGTTCCAGGGTGGGAATTTGGGGATGCCTGTGCAGGGCTCCAGGGTGGGAATTTGGGGGTGTGTGTAGGGCTCAGGGCTGAATCAGAGGTCCTGTGGGTCACTCCCAGCTCAGGACAGGCTGTGCCTGTGTGATTTGTCCCCTGCAGGGATCCCCACGCTGGGCAGGAACGTGGTGGTGGCAGGCAGGTCCAAGAACGTGGGGATGCCGATCGCGATGCTGCTGCACACCGACGGCAGCCACGAGCGGCCCGGAGGTAGGGGCGGGGTGGCCTCGGGCAAGGACCCTCCCAACTCTGCTCTTTCACCTCCTGAAGCACTCCCAGCAGTTCCCAAGGACCCTCCCAACTCTGCTCTTTCACCTCCTGAAACACTCCAGCAGTTCCCAAGGACCCTCCCAACTCTGCTCTTTCACCTCCTGAAGCACTCCCAGCAGTTCCCTGGTCATTGCCCCCTCCTGTCATTGTGGAGAGCCAGGAGCTCCCCCCCGAGCCTCCTTCAGTGACTCCTTGTCCTGTCCCACCCCAAATCCCTGCCTCTCCCTCCAAGGGTGATCCTGGGGTTCACCAGCAGACCCTGATGTTCCTGAGGAGCTCAGGGGTGGCCTTGAAAGTGAAGATGAATCCTTAAAACTCATATGTTCATGGACAAAGCCTCTCCAACTAATTAAACTTTCCAAGTTTATTAAGGCACTCCAGGGGGTAATCCCCTAGAGATGTGGCAGCCCCTATAAAGTTCCTTGTCCTCTGTTTGTTTCCCAAAATCTTACATTCCATACATTTGCAGCACCTCCCATCCCCTCTCTCTATTAAAATGAGGCCAATAGTCCTTCACATGTGAGCAATTCTTCTCTTGAATTGGGTCTGTGTTCTTGAAGCATGAAGTAAGGAGAGTCTTCATCAGTTTTCTGTGACCCTCTGGCACAATCCAAGGTCCCCTGCTTTGTGATGAACTGGTACAAAGTCCAGGTTTAACCATTGTTTCACTGGTGGTTTCAATTTGTTCTTATAATCCTCTTCTATAAATAAAAGTGAAACAAGTTTATCACAATACCTCTGTTACCTCCAGCTTAAGCATCTAATAATTAACCTATAATCTAATAATTTCTTTATCTAATTTGCACCCTGATCAATGTGGATTGCTTCTAACCTTTATCTACAATCTTAACTCTCCAAAGTGATGATTCAGAGCTGCAGGCAGTGGCTGGGCTGGGAGTGTGTTACACCCTGATCAATGTGGATTGCTTCTAACCTTTATCTACAATCTTAACTCTCCAAAGTGATGATTCAGAGCTGCAGGCAGTGGCTGGTTGGGGCAGTGTGTGACTCTGCCCTGTCCCCACAGGTGATGCCACCGTGACCATCTCGCACCGCTACACGCCCAAGGAGCAGCTGAAGCAGCACACCATCCGTGCTGACATCGTGGTGGCAGCTGCAGGTCAGGGGGCTGGGGATGTTGGATCCTGGTCATGGAGTGTCCCTGGGGGCTCTGAGAGGGTCCTGGAGCTGGGATTGCTGGTGTGTCCCCGGTTTGGGGTTCTGGCTGTGGAATGGGGAACAGCAGCTGAGCACAGCTTGAACAGCCAGGGAGAGTCGTGGGATGGGCTGGGGTGGGAGGAAGCCCAGCAGGATCATGGATCCAGCCCTGGAGCCCTGCACAGGCACCCCAGAATCCCACCCTGGAGCCCTGCAAGGGCACCCCAAAATCCCACCCTGGAGCCCTGCAAGGGCACCCCAAAATCCCACCCTGGAGCCCTGCAAGGGCACCCCAAAATCCCACCCTGGAGCCCTGCAAGGGCATCCCCAGAATCCCACCCTGGAGCCCTGCACAGGCACCCCAGAATCCCACCCTGGAGCCCTGCAAGGGCACCCCAAAATCCCACCCTGGAGCCCTGCACAGACACCCCAGAATCCCACCCTGGAGCCCTGCACAGACACCCCAAACTCCAAACACTCCTGGAGCTCTGGCAGCCTCGGGGCTGTGCCCATTCCCTGGGCAGTGCCCAGCACCCTCTGGGGGCAGAACCTTTCCCAAAACCCAGCCTGACCCCCCCTGGCCCAGCTGGAGGTGGGATATGGATGGAAAGTGCAGGAAAGCTGAGGATGCTGGGGGTGGCTCTGTGCAGAGGTGGGGTGGGTGTGACTGGGAGGTGTGAGCAGAGCAGGGGACACTCCAGGGATGGAGATAAAGCCAAGCTGGGGGTGGATCCCCCTGATATCTGGCAGGAGCAGATCCTCACCCCACCCTAAAAGGCTGGGTTAGTCCCAGGATGTTTCTGCCAGCCCTCCCTCCCTCCCTGGCCCAGCCAAAGCTGAGCCCAGCTGGGCTGGGGTGGATTTGGGGTGGGTTTGAACACTGCCCCAGCTCCTCCTGCCTTGGTGCAGGTGGAAAATGCAGCAAAGAGCTGCAGAGGTGAAATGCTGGAAGGTTTCCCCTTGCAGGAGGGGTCAGGTTCTGGCTGTTCTGCCAGAACTCCCTGAGGAGGAGGAGGAGGAGGAGGATTCCTGTTCTGTGCTCAGAGATTATCAGGGAACATGGAGTAATGGAATTTGGACTGCAAGGACCTTAAAGATCACCCTGTTACAACCCTCTGCACACTTCCCACCAGATCAGCCCTGTCCAGCCTGGCCTTGGACACTTCCAGGGATGGGGCAGCCACAGCTGCTCTTCCAGGGACAGATTCCTTCCAAAAATCCAACTGGCATTTCCCCTTTGCCAGCTGGAACACCTGAGCTGAGCACCAGTAGCTGGTTGTGCCACTGAGGGGAGATTTGCATTTCTTAGGATGGTTTATGTTGGAAAAAAACCTTAAAACTCCTGAATGCCATTTGTTTTAGAAGCAGGAAGGCACAGGTGGCTTGGAATACCCTTGAAACATTGGGATGAGAGGGATCAAGGGGTAGATTGGCATTTCTTAGGATGGTTTAGGTTGGAAAAAAATCCTTGAGATTCCTGAATCCAAATTATTTTGAGAAGCAAGAAAGCCCAGATGGGTTGGAACATCTTTGAAACACTGGGATGGAGGGATCAAGGGGGAGATCTGCATTTCCTAGGATGGTTTAGGTTGGGGAAAAAACCCTTTAAGATTCCTGAATCCCATTTTTTGAGAGATGAAGGGGGTAGATTTGTATTTGTTAGGATGGTTTAGGTTGCAAAAAACCCCATAAGACTCCTGAATCCCAATTATTTTGGGACGCAGGAAGGTGCAGGTGGGTTGGAACATCCTGGGAATGTTAGATCAGGGGGATTGGGAGTAGATTTGTATTTCTTAGGCTGGTTTAGGTTGGAAAAAACCCTTGAGACTCCTAAATCTAATTATTTAGAGAAGCAGGAAGACCCAGGTGTGCTGGAACATCCTGGGAACGTTGGATCAGGGGGATTGGAAGTAGTTTTGTATTTCTTGGGCTGGTTTAGGTTGGAAAAAACTCCATAATACTCCTGAATCTCAATTATTTAGAGAAGCAGGAAGCCCCAGGTGTGTTGGAACGTCCTGGGAACATTGGAACAGAGGGATTGGGAGTAGATTTGTATTTCTTAGGATGGTTTACGTTGGAAAAAACCCTTGAAATTCTTGAATCCAATTATTTAGAGAAGCAGGAAGACCCAGGTGTGCTGTAACATCCTGGGAACATTGGAACAGGGGGATTGGGAGCAGATTTGTGTTTCTTAGGATGGTCCAGATTGAAAAAAAACCCTTGAGACTCCTAAATCTAATTATTTAGAGAAGCAGGAAGATGCACGTGGATTGGAACATCCTGGGAATGTTGGAACAGGCGATTGGGAGTAGATTTGTATTTTTTAGGCTGGTTTAGGTTGGAAAAATCTCCACAATACTCCTGAATCCCAATTATTTAGAGAAGCAGGCATCCCCAGGTGTGTTGGAACATCCTGGGAACATCAGAACAGAGGGATTGGGAGTAGATTTGTGTCTCTTTGCAGGCATCCCCAACCTGATCACGGCCGACATGGTGAAGGAGGGCGCGGCCGTGATCGACGTGGGCATCACGCGGGTGCAGGACCCGCTGACGGCCCGGCCCCGCCTGGTGGGCGACGTGGATTTCGAAGGTGAGGAGACTCCTGGAGCCTTTTGATGGCCCCTGGGGAGGGGGAGACAGAGCCAGGTTTGTGTCACTGAGCTCAGGGATGTCCCGTGGGGAGAGGAGCCTCCTGAGCCTCCGCGCGCCAGTCCCAACCTTTTTGGCTTTTGGGTGCTCTTGGGCCTGGCTTTTGGGTGCTCTTGGGCCTGGCTTTTGGGTGCTCTTGAGCCTGGCTTTTGGGTGCTTTTGGGCCTGGCTTTTTGGCACATTTAGGACTTGGCTTTTTGCTGTTTTGGGACCTTGTGCTTCCAGGCCTTCCTTGTTGCTTTTAGGCTTTGCTTTTTTGGTGCTTTTGAGCTCGGCTTTTTGGCCCTTTTAGGCCTGGCTTTTTTCTTGTTTTGGACCCTTGTGCTTCCAGGCCTGGCTTGGCACTTTTCCCCACCCTGCCCTTGGCAGTTCAGCTCCTCTCACAGCCAGGCTGGACCCACTGGGCCCTGCCCCCCAACCAACCGTTCCTAAAGCCTTAATCCTGACATAAACCATGTGGCTTTAGGCTGGGAAGCCTGGCCTGGCCCCTAAGCCCAGCTTTTCTCCTCAGGGGTGAGGAAGAAGGCGAGTTACATCACGCCGGTGCCGGGCGGCGTGGGGCCCATGACGGTGGCCATGCTGATGAAGAACACCATCATCGCAGCCAAGAAACGGCTGAAACCGCAGCGGCGCGAGGCCCTGCCCGCCTAGCGGGGCCCTTGGGCCGGGCCTAGCGGGGCCCTTGGGCCGGGCCTAGCGGGGCCCTTGGGCCGGGCCTAGCGGGGCCCTTGGGCCGGGCCTAGCGGAGCCCTTGAGCCAGGCCTAGCGGGGCCCTTGGGCCGGGCCTAGCGGGGCCCTTGAGCCGGGCCTAGCGGGGCCCTTGGGCCGGGCCTAGCGGGGCCCTTGGGCCGGGCCTAGCGGGGCCCTTGGGCCGGGCCTAGCGGGGCCCTTGGGCCGGGCCTAGCGGGGCCCTTGGGTCAGGCCTAGCGGGGCCCTTGGGCTGGGCCTAGCGGGGCCCTTGGGCCGGGCCTAGCGGAGCCCTTGAGCCAGGCCTAGCGGGGCCCTGCCTGCCTAGCGGGGCCCTTGGGCCGGGCCTAGCGGGGCCCTTGAGCCAGGCCTAGCGGGGCTCTTGGGCCGGGCCTAGCAGGGCCCTTGAGCCAGGCCTAGCGGGGCCCTGCCCACCTAGCGGGGCTCTTGAGCCAGGCCTGACAGGGCCCTTGAGCCGGGCCTGATTAGGGGCCCTTGAGCCAGGCCTAATGGGGTCCCTGGGAGCTGGGCCTAGCCATGGGCCCCTCAGAGTTAGGTAGAACAAGGCACCCTCGAGCTGGGTCTAGCCCAGGCCCTTTGAGCTGGGCCTAGCCAGGAGTCCTTGGGCTGGGTCTAGCCAGAGGCTCCTGAGAGCCAGGCCTAATTATTATGTGCCCCTGGGAGCTGGGCCTGCCAAGGGCCCTTGAGTCAAGCCTAATGGGGCCCCTCAGAGCCAGGCCTAACCTCATGGGGCCCCTTAGAGCCAGGCCTAACCTCATGGGCCCCTCAGAGCCAGGCCTAGCCAGGCCCTGTCTGGCCCAGCACGTTCCAGGCTGGCTCCCACAGGCCGGTAGGAGCTGCAATAGTTTTTATTTATTGTCTCACACGTGGGGCTCTTCCCCACCCGCAGGTCACAGGGATTTGTTGGAAGTGTGGCTGGGCTGGGATTATCCAAACTCCTCCTGCTTTGTGTTTGAGCTGGGATTATCCAAACTCCTCCTGCTTTGTGTTTGAGCTGGGTTTATCCAAACTCCTGGTTTGTGTTTAGTCTGGGATTATCCACACTCCTGGTTTGTGTTAGTCTGGGATTATCCAAACTCCTCCTGCTTTGTTTTTAGTCTGGGATTATCCAAACTCCTCCTGTTTTGTGTTTAGTCTGGGATTATCCACACTCCTGCTTTGTGTTTAGTCTGGGATTATCCCCACTCCTGGTTGTTTAGTCTGGGATTATCCCCACTCCTGGTTGTGTTTAGTCTGGGATTATCCCCACTCCTGGTTGTGTTTAGTCTGGGATTATCCCCACTCCTGCTTTGTGTTTAGTCTGGGATTATCCCCACTCCTGCTTTGTGTTTAGTCTGGGATTATCCCCACTCCTGCTTTGTGTTTAGTCTGGGATTATCCCCACTCCTGCTTGTTTAGTCTGGGATTATCCCCCCTCCTGAGCCAGCCCAGCCCCTGCTGGGGATCCTGGCAATCCCAGCAATCCCATGGGATTCTCACCTCAATGCCTCTGTTCTCCAATCCTGGCATTCCCAATTCCCTCCTCACTGCTGGATGTTTAGTTTAAGCTCTTCTGTAGAGGAATTACTTGAAAAAAAAAAAAAAATTCAAATGAAAGCCATATTTGTGTCCTGGGCCTGCACAGGCCCTGAGCTGGTGTAACATGTTCTGGAGTGCAGCTAGGCTGAGCTTTTTTGCTCTTTGAATTGTGAATTTTTTAAAAGCCTTTTTTTCTTTTTTCCTTTTTTTATTTTCCTAACCAAAGAACACCTTGGCAGGTGGGTGGGGGTGGAGGTTTCCTGCACTGTGTTGTAAAGTGTGAGTGCTCAGTGAGTAGTGCAGGCTGGCTAAATAAAGTGTGAGAAGACAAAAAATCCTTTTTGTGCCCTGATTATTAATTATTACTGAGCAATTATTTCATTTCTGGAAATGAGCAGGGGTTGTTTGAAAGCCTTTGTGAGTTTCCTCTCAGCAGGGCTCCCACCCAGAGACAAAACTGCTCCACCTGGGCTGAAAAGTGGGAAAATCTCATCCTATCCTGCCTGGAAAAATCCTGCCCAGCTTCCTGAATGTTTCCTGGCTAAATCCACAGCAGAGGATGAAGGAATTTGTTTGCAGGCTCTGATTATTCCCTGCAGGATTGTCCAGGTGAATTCTGGCCTCTTCCCAGAGGAGCTGATCCCACCTTTCAGGAAAGGTTTGTTGTGATGCCAGACCCAACAATCTCTCTGTTTTATTCTGATTTTTAGGGTTCTGAAAGGTTGAAGCAGCAGCCCCCAGCACTGACCCCCTCCTGCCAAAACCCCATGGGGAGGGAAATTTGGGATTTCCAGAAACACACTGAGAGCTGGGACTTGTGGAAACAAGGTTTTTATTAGGTTGTATCACCGAGAAATACAAAATGGTTCAAGTGGTGCCGTGCTGGAGGCAGCTGAGCTGAGGCTGCTGAGCTTTGTACAAAGAAACCAAAAACCTTGTGGGGAGCTTTGCCAAAAAAGGGACAGACTGAGCCCAGAGCAGCCTGCAGGGGTTTGGGCTTTGCTTAAAAAAGGGACAAAGTGAACTCAGAGCAGCCTGCAGGGGTTTGGGCTTTGCTTAAAAAAGGGACAAAGTGAACTCAGAGCAGCCTGCAGGGGTTTGGGCTTTGCTTAAAAAAGGAAAAGTGAACCCAGAGCAGCCTGCAGGGGTTTGAGCTTTGCTTAAAAAAGGACAGACTGAGCCCAGAGCAGGCTGCAGGGGTTTGGGCTTTGCCAAAAACAGGACAAACTGAGCCCAGAGCAGGCTGCAGAGGTTCCAGTGTTTCCCCAAGCCTGGGGAGCAGAGAAAGGTGAGCCAGGTGCAGGGTGGAAGTGTCAGAGCCCTGCTGGAGCGGCTGCAGCCAGCACAGGGTGGGGACAGGAGCACGAGGGAGCCCCTCCAGGTCTGTGCCAGGGCACTGCCAGGTGTGCCAGGAGCTGCCAGAACCTAAAATGCTATGGGAAATGGCCTTGGAGTCTTTGTGGGGTTTGAGTATTTACAGGGGTTGTCCTGTGCCCAGTTCAGACCAGTTTGAACTGTGTGACTGGTCCCAGTTGCAGTGTGGAACTGGTCCAGTGTTTAACTGGTCCCAATTTGCAGTGTTTGACTGGTCCTAGTTGCAATATTGAGCTGGTCCCAGCTGCAGTGCTGAACTGGTGTCCCAGTGCTGCTGGTGTCAGTGTCAGGTCGGTTCTGCTCACAGGAAGGGCCTGGGGGCTCTGGGAGGGAGCAGAACTGAAGGGTTCATCCAGGAAAAACAGGGAGAATGTTGATTTGAGGGGAGTAGTGTTCCTAACACACAGCTGGGCCTGGGCTGTGGGTGGAAAAAAACCCTGTAAAGCCTCAGCCCTGCTGGAAAAATGGCAGAGCCAGCCCCAGCTCAGCTTGCCTGGACCTGAGCTGCTCCTTTCTGGGTGGGAAGAGCCCCTGGGGACCCCCCCAAAATACTGCTGGGTGGAACTGGGGGCGTGGGGCTGGGGTGGGAGCAGAGCCCAAGGGAATCCCTGAATTCCTCAGCCAGGGGATTCTTCCAGAGGGAGAATCCTTAGATTCCCCAGCTAGGGGCTTCCACCAGCCAGGAGATTGCTGCAGGGAGAGAAGGGCTGGAGGAGAGCTGGGGCTGGGAGAGGTCAGGGGTGAGGATGTGGGGTGGGCAACCAAAGGGGTTCACTCAGCCACTGTTCCCATTTCCATGCAAAAAACAGCCTGGATTCCATCAGGAACCATCCCTGGCTCTCTGCAGAAACCATCCTAAATTGAGTCAGAAACCCATTCCTGATTCTCTCAGGAACCAATCCCGACTCCCTGCAGGAGCCAGGGCCCCATTCCCTGCCCCCTTGTCCCCCTTTGTTGCCCTCAAGTGGTAAAACACTTCACCCTGAGCTGCTCTTCCTCCTTCCCTTCCCTCCCTGGGCTCCTCTCCATCCTGTCCTGCCTCTTCTTCATCCCCATCCCAGCTGCTTCCTCTTCATCCCCATCCCAGGAGCTTCCTCTTCTTCATCCCCATCCTGCCCTACCTCCTCCTCCTCTTCATCCTCATCCCATATGCTTCCTCCTCCTCATCCCAGGAGCCTCTTCTTCTTCATCCCCATCCCAGGTACTTCCTCCTCTTCATCCCCATCCTGCTGTTCCTCCTCCTCCCAGCACAGTCAGTTTCCTCCAGCCCCACTGCCACCCCCGGGCTGCCCAGCAGGGTTTGGACCAGCCCTTTTTGCCCCACACCCCCCCAATAACCCCATTCCCTGCCCAGGATGGGGCTCCTAAGAGCAGTCTGGGAGCAGGGATGAGCTCTGCCCATCCCTGTGTGCCCCTCAAACCTCCTCCCACCCCAAAAGCACCCACCAGATCATCCCCCTTTTCCATTGGCACATCCTGGTGCTGCCACAGCCCTGAGCACCTGCAGCTCCTCCAGCCCAGCAGCCACAGCAGGGCCAAAATCACCAATTCCACCATTCTGGGGCCAAAATCACCAATTTTATCTTTCCACAGCCAAAATCAAGAATCCCGAATTTCTGGGCCCAAAATCACCAATTAAACCTTTCCTGAGTCAAAAATCACCTATTTCACCTTTCCTGCACCAAAATCACCAATCCCACATTTCCTGGGACCAACCATTCTGGGGCCAAAATCATGAGTTCTGCTTTTCCTGGGCCAAAATCACCAATTTCACCTTTCTGGGGCCAAATTTAGCAATCCCACCTTCCAGGCCAGAATCACAAATTCCACCTTTCCGGGGCTAAAATCATGTTTTCAGGGTTACAATCACCAATTCCACTTTTCCGGGGCCAAAATCACCAATCCCTCGTGTCTGGTGCCAAAATCACAGATTTCACCTTTTCAGGACCAAAATCACTGATTCTGCCTTTTGGGGGCTAAAATCTGCAATCTCACCTTTTTGGGCTAAAATCACCAATTTCATGTTTCTGGGACTAGAATCACCAATTCCACCTTTCAGGATCAAAATCACCGATCCCACATTTCCTGGGGCCAGAATCACCAGTTCTGCCTTTCTAGGGCCAAAATCACCAGTTTCACCTTTCTGGGGCCAAAATTAGCAATCCCACCTTCCAGGCCAAAATCATGAATTCCACCAAGATCACCAATTCCACCTTTTCAGGGCCAAAATCACCATTTCTGCCTTTCTGGGACTAGAATCACCAATTCTGCCTTTCCGGGGACAAAAATCCCCAATCCCACATTTCCTGGGGCCAGAATCACCAATTCTGCCTTTCTAGGGCCAAAATTAGCAATCTCACCTTCCTGTGCCAAAATCACGAATTCCACCAAGATCACCAATCCCTTTCAGGGCCAAAATCACCAGTTTCACCTTTCTGGGACTAGAATCACCAATTCCACCTTTTCAAGGCCAAAATCATCGATTCCACCTTTCTGGGCCAAAATCACTGTTTCTGCCTTTCTGGGACTAGAATCACCAATTCCACCTTTCTGGGGACAAAAATCACCAATCTCACATTTCCTGGGGCCGGAATCACCAATTCTGCCATTCTAGAGCCAAAATCGCCAGTTTCACCTTTCTGGGGCCAAAATTAGCAATCCCACCTTCCAGGCCAAAATCATGAATTCCACCAAGATCACCAATTCCACCTTTTCAAGGCCAAAATCACTGTTTCTGCCTTTCTGGGACTAGAATCACCAATTCCGCCTTCCTGGGGACAAAAATCACCAATCCCACATTTCCTGGGGCCAGAATCACCAATTCTGCCTTTCTAGGGCCAAAATTAGCAATCTCACCTTCCTGTGCCAAAATCACGAATTCCACCAAGATCACCAATCCCTTTCAGGGCCAAAATCACCAGTTTCACCTTTCTGGGACTAGAATCACCAATTCCACCTTTCCGGAGACAAAAATCACACATTTCCTGGAGCCAGAATAACCGATTCTGCCTTTCCTGGGCCAAAATCACCAGTTTCACATTTCTGGGACTAGAATCACCAATTCCACCTTTTCAAGGCCAAAATCATCGATTCCACCTTTCTGGGCCAAAATCACTGTTTCTGCCTTTCTGGGACTAGAATCACCAATTCCACCTTTCTGGGGACAAAAATCACCAATCTCACATTTCCTGGGGCCGGAATCACCAATTCTGTCGTTCTAGAGCCAAAATCACCAGTTTCACCTTTCTGGGGCCAAAATTAGCAATCCCACCTTCCAGGCCAAAATCATGAATTCCACCAAGATCACCAATTCCACCTTTTCAAGGCCAAAATCACTGTTTCTGCCTTTCTGGGACTAGAATCACCAATTCCGCCTTCCTGGGGACAAAAATCACCAATCCCACATTTCCTGGGGCCAGAATCACCAATTCTGCCTTTCCGGGGACAAAATCACCAGTTTCACCTTTCTGGGGTCAAAATCAGCGATTCCACCTTTTCAGGATCAAAATCACCAATCCCACATTTCCTAGGGCCGGAATCACCAATTCTGCCTTTCCGGGGACAAAAATCACCAATCCCACCTTTCTGGGACTAGAATCACCAACTCCATGTTTCCTGGGACAAAAATCACCAATCCCACATTTCTGGGGCCAAAATCTCCAGTTTCACCTTTCTGGGACTAGAATCACCAATTCCACCTTTACTGGGACAAAAATCACTGATCCCACATTTCCTGGGGCCAGAATCACCAATTCCACCTTTTCGGGGCCCAAATCACCGATCCCACATTTCCTGGGGCCAGAATCACCAATTCCACCTTTTCGGGGCCCAAATCACCGATCTCACATTTCCTGGGGCCAGAATCACCAATTCCACCTTTTCGGGGCCCAAATCACCGATCCCACATTTCCTGGGGCCAGAATCACCAATTCCACCTTTTTGGGACCAAAATCAGCGACCCCACCATTCCGGCCCCGTTTCGCCGCCAGCGGCGTTGCCTTCTCCCAGCGGGAAGGGAGGGGAATTCGGGAGCGCGCGGGGCCGCCGGGGCCTCGTGCGTCCGGCAGAGAGAAATGAACCCAATTTCCTTTATATATATATATGGATACGGCGCTATGGATATATATATATATATATATATAAATGATTGGCTCGGCGGTGCCGCGGGCTATAGCGTGGTCTCGCTGCCCACGTCCCGCGGAGCCTTTTCCGTGTCGCTGTCCTCGTAGTCCGACTCCATCTCGATCTTCACCTGGGGCACGGCACAGATGGGGTTTCGGGAGTAGTTAAAGGCGGGAGACGACGGGCACGAGATCTTCAGGTGCAGGGTGATACTGGGGGGCAGGAGGGGAGAGGGGGGTCAGCAGCCAGGGGGGCTGGCGCTCCCCAAACCCGCCCCGGGAGAGGCTGGTGCCTCAAGAGTTTGAGCTTTTTGTTTGATTTTTCTATATTTTCCATGTATTTTAAAATATGTTTTTCATACCTATTTTTCATATGTATTTTCCACGTATTTTTAATGTACTTTTCATGTGTTTTCATGTATTTTTCATATATTTTAATATTATTTTATTTTTAATATTAATATATTATTCCTATACATTTCTCCTAAATTTTCCATGTATTTTATGTTTTTCATGTTTTCCATATATTTTTAGTATTTTTTATATATTCATATATTATTTCTATATGTTTTTCATATATTCTCCATATATATTCATATCTGGTTTTCACACATTTTTCACATATTTTCCATATATTTTATATATATTTTTTCATATTTTAAATAATTTTTCTATATATTTTAATAAATTTTCATCTATTTTTAATATATTTTTATTTTTTATATAGTCATATATTATTCCTATACATTTTTCATAAATTTTCCATGTATTTTGTTTTTCATGTTTTCCATATATTTTCAGTATTTTTCACATATTCATGTATTATTCCTATATATTTTTTCATATATTCTCCACATATATTCATGTTTTTCATACATTTTTCACATACTTTCCATATATTTTCCATATATTTTCCATATATTATGTATATATATATTACGTATTTTAAAATAAATTTTCTATATATTTTAATATATATTTTCCATATATTTAATATATTTTAAATACATTTTAATATGTATTCCATATATTAATATATTATTTCGATATATTTTTCATGTTTTTCATATATTTTCATCTCTTTTTCATATATATTTGTAATATATTTTTCATATGTTTTTAATATGTTTCATATATTTTTCATATATTCATGTATTTGGCAGACTGTTCACACATGGTTTGATTTTTTGGCATTTTTCCTACCCTTTCTCTTAGCTTTTAGAATAACAAATTAACCCTTTTAATTCCTGTAGGAATTCTGTTTAGTCTGAATGAGAAGAAGCCAGACACGGATATTTTGTTTTCACCCAAATCTCCAAAGGCAAAAAAGCCCCATTGGAACATTTCCAGTGATAAAATCTGTAGAAATTCTGTTCCCCTGAAAACTTCCCTTTAAAAACTTTATTTTATATCGTCATTTTAACACTGTTTGGAAAAGTTTTGTGTTTTATTCCAGGCTACCGCTGAGAAATGAATGAAAATCTGACATTTTCCCATCACTCCGCAGAATTCACGGAGGATATTTCCAAAATTTCAGCATTCAGAGTCTGGAAAATCCCCATGAGCAGAATTTTTGTAGCTCCAACCCCACAGCGGGGATGACACCACCCCAAATCTTGAGGGATGCTGCAAAATCCACCTGGATATTTGGGAATTGCTCAGGAGGATCAGCCGGGAGGATCCCAAATTCCCCCCAGGGATGGGGATGGGGAGGGGGATCCCGGTTACCTGCGATCCATGTCCGAACCGTTCGGGGAGGAGTCAGAACGCAAAGCTCCAGGTGGAGGCCCTCTTTCCTGGGGGGACACGGGGCTGAAACACTCCCCAGGTGACCCCAAAACACCCCCATGGCCCCCACTCCCTGGGGCCAAAATCACTGATCCCAACCTTTCAGTGCCAAAATCACCAGTTTCACCTTTCTGGGGCCAAAATCACTGATCTCACCTTTTTTGGGCCTGAAATCTCCAATCCCACCGTTTTGGGGCCAGAATCACCAATCCTTTCTTTCTGAAGCCAAAGTCACCAATTTCAAATTTTGGGCCCAAAATCAACGATCCCACCTTTCCTGGGCCAAAATCACCAATTCTGGTTTTCAGGGCCAAAAGCACCAATTCTGGTTTTTCAGGGCCAAAATCACCAATTCCAATTTTTCAGGGCCAAAAGCACCAATTCCGGTTTTTCAGGGCCAAAATCACCAATTCCAGTTTTTCAGGGCCAAAATCACCAATTTCAGTTTTTCAGGGCCAAAAGCACCAATTCCACCTTTCTTGGGGCCAGAATCACAGATTCCACCTTTCTGGTGGGAAACTCCTGGGAATTGCTGATTTTGGGGGCGATCAGGGAGAGGAAAGGCCCTGCCAGCCGTGCCAGCCACATCTGAGGATTTAAAACTGAGCCAAAACTCACTGGGGTCCTGGTGCAGCCTGGAATGAACCCCCCCAAATTTATTCCCAGGATTTTTGCTGAAGATGGAACCAAATCTGCTCTTTCCCAAGAGGCTTTTGGAACCAAAATCCCCAACGCAGATAATTTTCACAAACCCCCATCAGCACCAGTGTGGAGGTGGCAAAACCCAGTAGATTCCCGTTGGGTTTTGAGGAAATCTTGGCGATCTCCAGGCTTGGGTTGAGCGGTGCTCTGGCAGCTGCTGCTCTTGCACCGCTCCCCTCCTGGATTTGCCTGGTGGTCTGGAGGGATCCGGGGTGTCCGGGGGGTTAGTGCCGAGCGGAGCCCACGGGAGGGGTTAGGGAGAGGCTCCTGGGCTCGTTACTTACGGCTGAGGCAATGGGGGCCCCCGTTTCGGGGCTGCGCGGGCAGGGGCTCCATGGGGATCTTAATGACTGAGGGAGGTGGGAACTGGGGAAGAAATGGGGAAATTCCTGGTGAAGGCAGCGCCTGGCGGGGCTCTGAGACAGCCTGGAGCTCCCCAAGAGACCCGAAATCTCCAGAGGAGGAGGAGGATTTGCCTTCCTCTTCCCAAATCCCAGGGCGGGAGTTGCCGTGATGAGTGCCGTGCCCTAAACTGGGGAATTTGGTCTCTTCTCCCTGAGAGTTTCCTTTTTTTTTGCTGTGATTTTCCAGCTTCCAGGGCATTCCCTGGAGCCTCCTGCCAGACTCTGAGTCCCTCACTCCATGCAGTGGAACAGCTCCAGGAATCCAAGACCTTCATCCCAAACCCGGAGGTTTCAGTGGGAATTTTCCCTCCCCAGTTCTGGGATGTCCCCACCGTCCCCAGGAGCCCCCCGGTGACCCCACACCCACCTCCTCATCACTGCTGCTGTCGCCTTTGTTGCCTTTTTTCTTCTTCTTCTTGTCATCCTCCTTCTTCTTCTCCTTCTCGGGGATGATGTTGTCAATCCAGGCCAGGTCGTGTTGGGAAAAGACGAAATCCAGGAGCCTCCTCACCAGGATCAGGGCCAAGATCTGGCAGGGAAGAGGTCCAAGAGCATCTCAACCCCACATCTGGTGACCACCAAGCCAAAAATCCCCTAAATCCCAAAAAAAATCCCTTTGGAGCGAGGATGGGATCGCCATGATGAGGAGGATGATAGTGACCATGGTGGGACCACACCAAAAATTCCATTAAATCCCAAAAAAAACCCTTCCAAGGTAGGATGGGATCATCATGATGGGGAAGATGATGGTAGCCATGGTGGGACCACACCAAAAATTCCATTAAATCCTAAAAAAACCCCTTTGGATCAAGGATGGGATCACCATGATGGGGAAGATGATGGCAGCCATGGTGGGACCACACCAAAAATTCCATTCAATCCTAAAAAAACCCCATTCCAAGGTAGGATGGGATCACCATGATGAGGAAGATGATGGTGGCCATGGTGGGATCACACCAAAAATTCTATTAAATCCCATAAAAACCCCTTTGGATCAAGGATGGGATCACCATGACGGGGAAGATGATGGCAGCCACGGTGGATTTGAGGATCCAGAGCACGGCCAGGCAGATGATCTGCACCAGGGTGAAGAGGTGGATGCGGCGCAGCGGGACGTGCCGCAGGAACACGTAGTCAGGCTGGTGCTTGGCTGGCATCAGGAAGAGCTTGCAGCGATCCCAGAACTGCCCAGGGAGGAAGGTCCAAGTTAATCCTCAGCACCACCCCACAGAAAAACCCTCTTTTATTCCCCAAAATGGTGCAAGAGCTTCAGTGATCCCAAAACCACCTGGGGAGGAAGGCCTGGGGTTAATCCTCTGCCCCACCCCATAGGCTGCCCAGGAAAAGCCTCTTTTATTCCCCCCAAAGGGGGAGGGAATTTGCAGGTTTTTGGTGTTTCTCAGAGGGTTTTGGCTATCTGCTGTCCCATGCATGGAAATCTTGGAGTAACAATCTTCCTTTTTGAGCCAGTGTGGGACAGTCTGTAGAGGAGGAGGAGGAGGTGGGGGGAGGAGAGCAAGGATGACGAGGATGAGGACAAGGAGGATGAAGAGGATGAGGAAGAGGAGGAGATGAGGATGAGGAGGAAGATGACAAGAATGATGGAGGATGAGGATAAAGATGAAGACAAGGATGAGAAGGAGGACAAGGATGAGGACAAGGAGGACAAAGAGGATGAGGATGAGAACAGGGAGGAGGACAAAGATGACAAGGATGATGAAGGATGAGGATGAAGACAAGGAGGACAGAGGGCAAGGAGGATGAGGATGAGGATGGGGAGGAGGACAAAAACAAGGACAATGAGGAGGATGGAGGAATGAGGATGAGGAGGAAGGGCACTCACCTGGATGCCGTTCAGCGACGCCACGCCCATGTAGAGGAAGACCCCGTAGAGCACTGGCATGGGAATGTACTGGGAACAGGGAAAAACCACAGCCCTGAGCCCAGGGAGGGCAGCAGCTCCTCCACAGGGCCAGGGCCCAGTACTGGACATCACAAGGACAGGGCAGGATCTGTTTTTTTTATCCCCAGGTCCCCAGATTTCTGCAGGAAGGGGGGATCAGGAATGTTTTACCTTCAGGATTGGAGCCAGGAAAACTGAAATCCCTGTGAGCACGAAGACGATGATGCCGGTCACCCTCTGCTCCCTGGAGTGGGGACAGGAGCAGGATCAGCCCATGCTGGGTTCCCCACCCCAAGGAACCACAGGATCACGAGTGGGAATGGGATTGATCCACTGGGATCATGGATCCAACACCAGACACCCCAAATTCCCACCCTGGGGAGTTCTGGGAGCCCTGCACAGACACCCCGAAATCCAAATGCTCCTGGAGCTCTGGCAGCCTTGGGGCTGTGCCCATTCCCTGGGCAGTGCCCAGCACCCTCTGAGGGCAGAACCTTTCCCAAAACCCATCCCAAACCCCCCAGCCCAGCTCCATCCATTCCCTGGGTGCTGTCCCTGTCACACAGAGCAGGGATCAGAGCTGTCCTTCCTCTCCCCATCCTGAGGAGCCTGGAGCTGGGATCCGTGTCCCTCAGTCTCTCCAGCTGAATGCCCCAAGTGCCCTCGGCCACTCCTCGTGTGGCCCCTCCAGACCCTTCCCCACCCTTGTGTCCCTCTGGACACTCTCCAATAATTTATTTTCTTTTTAACATTGCATCAACCAAAACTAGGTGAGTTTTGCGTTTTCTGAGGCCACCCCAGCCAGAGCAAAGCAGAGCAGGACAATCCCTTCCTGCCCCTGCTGTCCCCAGGACAGGACAATCCCTCCCTGTCCCTGCTGCCCACAGGACAGGACAATCCCTCCCTGCCCCTGCTGTCCCCAGGACAGGGATGTCCCCCCAGCTCCAGGACACTGCTCAGACCCTCCGTGGCCCCCCCAGGACTCACCTGACCCCCAGGAACTGGGGCTGCTCCCCCGGGGCGCTGGTCTCCGTCTCCATCTTGAGGCTGTCGATGTGGGCGATGGAGATGACGGTGGCGGCCACGTACCAGGGCAGCCCCATGAAGGAGCACACGGCCATCAGGATGCCCACCCAGAACAGGTCCAGGTGGTACCCAGCTGCTTTCTGCAACACAGCACAGGGGGTACTGTGGGGTCACCCCCAGCCCAGCACCATGGGGTGCCCCCCAGGCTCCCCCCAAGGCCAGCGGCAGGGCCTCGGTGTACCCTGAACAGCCTTGGGGCACAAGGTGTCACCCCAAAGCACCCCACATGGACATGGGACATCTGGTGTCACCCCAAAGCACCCAGTGTCATCCTGATGTTCCCCACACTAGTATGGGGCACCTGGTGTCACCCCAAAGCACCTGTTGTCACCCTGATGAACCCCACACAAAAACTGGGCACCCTGTGGGGGATCCTGGGGTGCCCTGGGTGCTGTGGGGGATTCTGAGGTTCCTTGGATGCTGTGGGGAATCCTGGGGTTCCCTGGGTGGTCTGGGGGATCCTGGGGTGCTCTGGGGGATCCTGGGATGCTCTGGGTGCTGTGGGGGTTCCTGTGTGCTGTGGGAGATCCTGGGATGAACTATGTGCTGTGGGGGATCCCTGTGTGCTGTGGGGGATCCTGGGTGCTGTGGGGGATCCCCCGGGGGTCTCACCCTTAGCTTGTGCTCCTTCCTGTTGACGATGACGGCCGTGATCTGCTGGTCCATGAAGATGAGGATGGTGACGAGCAGGGCGGGCAGGGCGCTGGCCAGGTACACCCACCATGGGTTCTTCCCGAAGGGGAACACGAACCAGCCCCGGTCCACGCGGGTGGGCTGGGGAGGACAACGGGGTCAGAACCTCGGGAACCCAGCACGGGTTGGGAAAACCCAAGGGATGGAGTCTGGGGATGATTCTGTCCCCCCATCCCAGATCTATCCAAAATCCCACACCCCAAATCACCCTCAAACCACCCCCAAATCCTTGTTGGGACCCTCACAGGGATCACCATTGGGATCCTCATTGGAATTCCCACTGGGATCACCATTGGGATCCTCAAGGAGATCCTCATTGGGATCACCATTGGAATTCTCATTGGAATTCCCACTGGGATCACCATTGGGATCCTCATGGGGATTCTCATTGGGATCACCATTGGGATTCTCATTGGGATCACCGTTGGAATTCTCATTGGAATTCCCACTGGGATCACCATTGGGATCCTCAAGGACATCCTCATTGGGATCACCATTGGAATTCTCATTGGAATTCCCACTGGGATCACCATTGGGATTCTCATTGGGATCACCGTTGGAATTCTCATTGGAATTCCCACTGGGATCACCATTGGGATCCTCAAGGAGATCCTCATTGGGATCACCATTGGAATTCTCATTGGAATTCCCACTGGGATCACCATTGGGATCCTCATGGGGATTCTCATTGGGATCACCATTGGGATTCTCATTGGGATCACCGTTGGAATTCTCATCGGAATTCCCACTGGGATCACCATTGGGATCACCATTGAGATCCTCATTGGGATTCTCATGGGGATCCTCAATGAGATCCTCATTGGGATCACCATTGGGATCCTCATGGGGATTCTCATTGGGATCACCATTGGGATTCTCATTGGGATCACCATTGGGATTCTCATTGGAATTCCCACTGGGATCACCATTGGGATCCTCAAGGACATCTTCATTGGGATCACCATTGGGATTCTCATCGGAATTCCCAC
Organism: Erithacus rubecula; assembly: GCF_903797595.1. Lineage (NCBI taxonomy): Eukaryota > Metazoa > Chordata > Aves > Passeriformes > Muscicapidae > Erithacus > Erithacus rubecula. Next base: position 158,896 of record NC_136681.1, on the reverse strand, counting down.
TGGGATCACCACTGGGATCACCATTGAGATCCTCATTGGGATTCTCATTGGGATCCTCAATTAGATCCTCATTGGGATCCTCATTGGGATCACCATTGAGATCCTCATTGGAATTCCCATTGGGATCACCGTTGGGATCCTCACTGGAATTCCCATTGGGATCACCGTTGGGATCCTCATTGGGTTCCTCATTGAAATCCTCATTGGGATCACCATTGGAATCCTCACTGGGATCCTCATTGGGATTTTCATTGGGATCCTCACTGAGATTCTCATCGGGATCCCCATTGGAATCCTCGTTGAGATCACCACTGAGATCCTCATTGGGATTCTTATTGGGATCCCCACTGAGATCCTCATTGGGATTCTTATTGGGATCACCACTGAGATCCTCATTGGGATTCTCATTGAGATCCTCATTGGAATCCCCACTGGGATCCCCATGTCACCCCCTGGATGGGGGAGGAGAAATCCTTCTGGAATGGGGTTTTATGGATTTTGGAGGTTTTTACCTTAAAATCGGTGGGCACTTGGAGCTTTGGGGTGTTGAGTCCAAAAAGCACATCCAGCCCCACAAACATTAGTATGGACATAAAGATTGAGAAATCACTAATGAGCTTACGGAGCTGCCAGAGAGAAGGGGAGAGAGAAAAACGGGAGGAAAAATGACAAAAAGGGAGGAAAACGACAAAAAAGGAGGGAAAACCAAACAAAAAAAAAAAAGGAAAAACAACAAAAAAGGGGGAAAAAGAGGGAAAAATAGAGGAAAAACAACAAGAAAAGAAAACAAGAAAAGAAGGAAAAACAACAAGAGAGGGGAAAAAAGGAGGAAATATGTAAAGGAGGAAAAACAATTAAAAGGGGGGGGGATTAACAAAAAGGGGAGGAAAAACAAGAAAAAAAGGGAGGGAAAACAACAAAAGGGAGGGCAAACAACAAAAAAAGGAGGGAAAACAAAAAAAGGAGGAAAACCAATGAAGAATAGGGAAAAAGGAGGGGAAACAGTGAATAAAGGAGGAAAACAAATAAAAAGAGGAAGAAAAACAACAAAAAAAGGTAAAACAAAAAAGAGGGGGGGAAAGAAAAAAAACAAAAAGGAAAAACAGCAACAAAGAGGAGAAAAAATAATAAATAGAGAGGGAAATTAACAAAAAAGGGAGAGAAAACAAGAAAAGGGAGAGGAAACAATAAAAAGGGAGGAAAATTACCAAAAAAAGAAGGAAAACAGAAAAATGAGGGAAAGAAAGGGGGAGGAAAAAGGAAAAAAAGGGGGGGGAGGGGTAAAAATGTCAGAAAAACAACAAAAAAAAGGAGAATAATAAATAGGGGGATGAATCCCAACCAAAAACAGAGAAAAAAGCAACAAAAAAGGAGGGAAAGCAACAAAAAGAGAGAGGAAAGAAAGTCAGAAAATTAGAATATTGTTAGAAAAGACAAAGTAGCTTTTCAGAAGGTGCCTGGAGCTGCGGCATTCCTAAAAAATCCTGGAGAGGAGCTGGAAAAAGAGCGTGGGAGGGGAGAGGAGAGGGGAGGAGGCCGAACCTTGATGATACTGGGGATGTGGAGTTTGGGGGTGTCCAGTCCAAAACAGGCATCCACTCCACAGAAGATCAGGATGGAGAAGACATTGGAAAAATCAGCAATGAAAGCCCTGACCTGGAGGCAAGACAGGGAAACAGGGTTGGAATGGGAATTAACGGGGTGGGAAAGGGAATTAATGGGGTGGGAAGGGGATTAATGGGATGGGAAGGGGATTAATGGGGTGGGAAGGGGATTAATGGGGTGGGAAGGGGATTAATGGGGTGGAAAGGGAACCAATGGGGTAGGAAGAGAATGAATGGGGTGGGAAGATTAATGGGGTGGAAAGGGAATCAATGGGGTGAGGAGGGAATTAACAGGATTGGTAAGTGAATTAAAGGGGTAGGAAGAGGATTAATGGGGTGGGAAGGGGATTAATGGGTGGAAAGGGAATCAGTGGGGTAGGAAGAGGATTAATGGGGTGGGAAGGGAATAAACAGGGTGGGGAGGGAATTAACGGGATTGGTAAGTGAATTAACGGGGTGGGAAGAGGATTAATAGGGTGGAAAGGGGAATTAATGAGGTAGAAAAGGGTATTGATGGGATTGGAAGGGAATTAACAGGATGGGAGAGGAATTAATTAATTAAATTAATTTTAAGGGCATTAATGGGGTTGGGAAGGGAATCAGTGAGGTGGGAAGGGGAATTACTGGAGTGGGAAGAGGATTAATGGAGTGGGAAAGGAATTGACAGGGTGGGAAGGGAATTGGGTTTGCTCCTCCTTTGGGTCTTTCCAGCTCCGCTCAGCCACAGATAACCTGGGAACAAAATCCCTGAAATCCACATTTCCTCACCTTTCCTCCACCAGGTGAGGGGTTACTGGGATTGGGAGAGCCAAGGGGGAGAATCCTGGAATGCTTTGGCTTGGATGGAATCTCAGTCCCCATGAGGCCACCCCTGCCATGGCACAGACAATTCCCACTGTCCCAAGCTCCATCCAGTCTGGCCTTGGGCACTTCCAGGGATCCAGGGGCAGCCACAGCTGCTCTGGGAATTCCATCCAGCCCCTCCCACCCTCATTCCATCCCAAATCCCATTGCAATTTCCCCTTTCCCAGTGGGAGCCATTCCCTGTGTCCTGTCCCTCCACCCCTTGTCCCCAGTCCCTCTCCAGCTGTCTTGGAGCCCCTTCAGGCCCTGCAAGGGGCTCTGAGCTCTCCCTGGATCCTTCTCCTCTCCAGGTGAACATTCCCAGCTCTCCCAGCCCAGCCCCAGCAGCTCCACACCCTCCAGGTGAGGTCCCAGCTCTGCAGGTGGGGTCTCACCTGAGTGGGGCTCAGGGGCAGAATCCCCCCAGAGCTGGGGGTCAGCCCAGGGCACCTCTGGGGTCTTGTCCAGCCTCTCAGCCACCCCCAAATCCCTCTCTCAGACTGGATCCATCCCAGGGGCACCTCCAGCACTCGGAATGCTCAAACCCCATGAGATCCCCTGGAGCTTGTCCAGACCCCTCTGGACGTCCCCATCCTTCAGGATTGTCCCTTGGTGTCACCTGCAAACCTCCCGAGGGTTCCCTTGACCAATCTGTTTCCATGACTAATGAGCACATTAATTAACTCTGGTCCCAAGAGGGACCCCTGGACATCACTGGTCACTGATGGCCATCGGGCTCTGGGCCAGTGGCCACTGACCTGGGGATGGGCTCATCCCTCCCATTCCCCACCCATCATCCCACAAATTCCTCATCCATTGCATGTCCATCCATTAATTGTCCACTCTTTCATTGTCCACCCTTTAACTGTCCACCATTAACCCAACTCCATTTTGGACAGGAGGATGTCATCAACAGCCTCACAGAATTCCAAAAATCAGAAACCTCGGGGAGGATCCCAATTGTGGCCAAAACCTCCTGAAAACAGCAGTTTATCTTCCTGGAGTTTCTTTGCCTCCACCAAAAACTCAGCTCCCTTTTTCCCTCATTTTTGGGAAAGGGGTTGGCAGAACCTGATTCTTTCCTTACCTTGGTGGGGAAATAGCGGCTGAATTTGAATTTTTTCAGGGTCAGGGTCATGGAGTAGGTGCCGAAGAAGAGGATGAAGGACATGAGGGCCAGGTCAGGCACGAATTTGCAGGATTTTCCCACCAAGCTGCCACCGTATTTGAGACATTCCTTCTTACTCAGCTGGGTCCAGTCCAGAGCTGTGAGGTTGATAGCATTGGACTGGCGAGAGACCCCCAAAAAAGCAAAATTAGCAAAATTTGAAATCATTGTGGCATGCAGGGAAAGGGGGAATTCCAGCTCAAATAAAACAAAATTGGCATTTTTAAGGTGCAGAATGGAAAGAGAGGGGAATTTCTTGTACAAACCCCCAAATTTACACTTTAAGGGATTGCATTGTGCAAGAAAAGGGAAATTTCCTGTCCAACTCCCAAATTTGTACTTTAAGGAATTACATTGTGCAAGAAAAGGGAAATTTCACAACCAGATTGAGCAAAATCTGTATTTTTAGCAACTGCAGCTTGCAACAAAAGGAAATTTCCTTGTCAAATCCCAAAGAAGAGCAGTTTGAGCTGTTTAAGCATGCAAGGAAAGGCAAATTTCCAGAGCTGCTGCCACATGAAAATCGAGAGCTGGTATAAATTTTGGGGGGGAAAGCGTGGATTTGGTGCTGCTGGGAACCCAGCCCAGCCCAAATTTGAGTTTCCATCACTCTGAGCTGGCCCATCCTGCTCCCTGGGTGCTGAAATCCCTCAGATCCACCCTCCTCAATCCCAAATTTCCCACTGGGATGAGCAGATCCCATTTCTTACCAGAGAAACGTTAGTGGTGTTCGGTGCCACTGGAGCTGAAGCATCGAACAAGGTCGCGTTGGCTGCGGGAAAGGAGTCGGTTATTGAGGTTTTGGGGCTGGAACTGAACTTTTGGGCATTCACACCAGCTGGGCTTCACCTGCTGAGCCCGGCAGGGATCGGCATCCCGGGAATTTTGGGGGAAATCCCCCTTTTCTATCCCCGCAGCGACTTCTCCCTGATTAATCCCACGCGCCGGGGAGGACGCGGCGGCTCCCGCGGTGGCCGGGGCCAGAGGGAATTTTTTAGGAGCTTCCCAGTTCCTAAAATTTCCAGCAGCTTCCTAGGGAAGCCACCAGGAGTGGGGTGGACTTAAAACCACGGGGGTGCAAGGCTGGGAAAGCAGCCTGGGGTTTTTTGGTTTTTTTGGAGAGGCGGCATCCAAATCATGCTCAATTTGCCTTTTTAAAAATTATTATTAATTTTTTAAAATATTGTTTGGGGTGTTTTGGTGTCATCGGTGCAAAATTCCGTCTTTTCGAGCCCCCGGCACCTTCTCCTCCTCGGCTCTTCAGTCGATGCAGCTCCTCAGCTCCGGGAGCACCCCCGGTTTCTCTCGGGGTGCCCCTAAAAGAGGGAATTCAGGAATTCGGGAATTCCGGCACCGCTTTGCCACGCCCCTCTTCCATCCTCTTCGCCAAGCGGGAATTTCGGCCGCCGCCTCCATCCCCGGCGCCGGGGATTAATGAAGGAGAAGTTGGGTTAGGACAGAGACCCCAAAACTGCCGGGACCAAGCTCTGGGGAACAAAGTCAGCCCTAAAAACATCAGCTTTGTTCTCATTTCTCTCTTCCACAACTTTTTCTTTCTCTGTGAACCCTGTTTTGGGATTTCTACACCTTTAAAGGGCGGCACGGCACCGGTGGGATTAAAGAGAGGAGCCCTAAGGGCTCTACACAAACCTTTTTAGAGAGAGAGAAAAGTCAAATACATGGGAAAAAAAAATAACAAGAGAACCCCCCCTTGGGGGGAGAGTATCAAATATTAAAATAGTTTTAATATTTAGAAGGCGATACTCACTTGAGATTGAAATCAGCCCCAATTGATGTGTGCAGCAGAGACAAATATGGGACAAATCAGTTATAATAATCAAAAATCAGCATGGATTAAAAAAAGGGAATTAAAAAAAATTAAGGATGGAGGGGGGAAATAAACATAATTTCTAGGGGAATTTTAAATCTGGTGTGGACACGGCTGCCTTGAGCAGCCAGGGTGAGGAGGGGGATCGGGAATTGGGGTGCAGGTGCCTCACGGCTGCTCGGGGTTTGCTGGGATGGGGGCTTGGAGAAGGGGGAGACCTCCCTGGAGGCTGGAGGCTCCTCCCGCGGGAGCCGCTGGGATCCCGGGGTGCTCACGGTTCCGTTCGGGAATTCCAGCTCCGGGGGTTCTGGTTTGGGAAGAGCTGGGTTGGTTCCAGGTGCTGCTCTGGGGTCCCGGCGGGATCGTGGTGCTCATGGAGGGGTGGATGAGCAGCAGTTGAGGGGAAATGCTGAATTCAACCCGATCGCTGCAGTTCCCATGGGGTCAGAGCTCTCCTTGCATGGCAGAGGTGCTGGGAATGCCTTGGGTGGGGTTGGAGATGCTTTTCTTGCAGGTAGGAGATGGGCAGAACTTCACCATGATCTTCATCCACTGTGTCCTTCACCCACCATCCATCATCGTCTTCATCCATCATCATCTTCGTCCACTGTGACCTTCACCCACCGTGACCTGCATCCATCATCATCATCTTCATGCACTGTCACCTTCATCCATCATCATCTTCACCCACCATGACCTTCATCCACCATCATCTTCATCCAGCTTCACCTCCATCTGCTGTCAGTCTGCTGCTGCTGCTCCCCAAAATTTAGATTTTTGACATAAATTCAGCTCCCGGGAGAGCAGGCAGTTCCTGCTGTGAGCCCAAAGCCATCTCTGCTCCCTTCCAGGAGCGTCTGGGCTCCACGACTCGGATCTGGGATCATCCAGGATGTCTATCCAAGATTAAAACCATGGAAGGACCATCTGCTCAGAGCCTGATGGCCTCTCTTTTTGGAAAAGGAGTGGAAAAAGAGGAGGAAAAATAGTCCATGGAGGTTTCCACACTCAGCTGAGACATCCCGGGATGTCCCAGCCACCGGAGAGCACAGAACCATTCCAGGTGTTTTCTGGAGATTCAGTTTCCATCAGCAGCAGGCTGGAATGACCTGAAATGTCTTTTTTTTTCCATATTTCCTTTTATCCATCCAGGTCTGGCTGCTCCAGGCTGAGATCCCAACTCTTCTTCCGCTATTTCCCAGGAAGCACCGAGTCCTTCATCCAAGGGGGACAAGGCTCTTCCTCCATCTTCCAAACCTCCTCAGAGGAGGATGATGAGGATCTCTCCACCCCAGGCAGCTGCCTCCTGGCACATCCTGGGCCAGCGATCCCGTGGGATTCATCCACGCCAGGACCCTCCCTCCCACCCCCGGCTGCTGCCCGGGCGGCCCCGGGATGAACTCACCTGGGTCGGGGGCGACGCACTCGCACTTGTACATGGTCACGTAGTCGGGCTTGAAGTCGGAGTTGATGGGGTAATACTTGAAGGCCCCGATCATCTTCTTGATGGCGTCGTAGATGAAGATGAAGCTGATGAGGGTGGAGAAGCCCTCCTCGGTGAAGCGCGTGATGTACTTTATAATGAAGCTGGCGTCGGTGGCCACCAGGATAAGGCACTGCAGGGCCGAGTGCAGCCCGATCCACAGGCGGAATTCCATGTAGTCGATCCCGTTGCCTCTGGAGGAGGGGACACATGGCCCTGTGAGGGTGGCCAGGGGCTGGGGGACACGTCCCACCCCCGTGGGGACAGGCCCTGGTGTCCCCTGGGGTGGCCCAGCACTCACTTGCTGAAGTCGAAGAGCAGCTTCTCGAAGATGAGGATGGGGCCGGTGCTGCTGAGGATGATGAGGGGCTGCCCGGCGAAGAGGCAGAACATGGAGCCGGCCATGGCCGTGCCCAGGAAGCTCTCCATGACCCCCTGGGGATGGAGCAGAGGCAGAGGGTTATGGGGGTGCCGGGCCACGCCACGGCCCCACAGATCCCCTGATGGAAATGGGGCTGAGGAACCTCGGCTTGGGCTCACTGGGGATGGTTGGGACCAGCACTGCTGCTGGCATTGCCATGGAGGGGATTCCAGCATCCAGGGCTGCCAGTCCCACCTGGCAGTGAATGTCCAACCCCAGAAGCTTGGTATGGCACAAGTAGGGTAAAACCCATCCCACCCCATCCCATCCCATCCCATCCCATCCCATCCCATCCCATCCCATCCCATCCCATCCCATCCCATCCCATCCCAGCTTGTCCTCAAGCTGGTGACACCCCAGGCCACACCTGGTAGTTGTCTGTGGCGTCCCCCAGCAGCCCCCCAAAGGTGATGGCGTTGGTGATGCAGCCCAGGTAGATGAAGAGGATGGCAGAGATGGACTGGATATGGAAACCCTCGTAGAAGTCACTCGGGAACCAGGGCAGCTTCCTCTTGATATCCAGGTAGAGGCCACCACAAAACCTGCAGAGACACCGCCGAGGACCTGGTGACTTCCACCAAAACAGAATCACAGAATCCTGTCGTGGTTTGGGTTGGGAGGGACCTTAAATTCCATCTCGTCCCGTCTTGTCCCATCCCATCCCATCCCATCCCATCCCATCCCATCCCATCCCATCCCATCCCATCCCATCCCATCCCATCCCATCCCATCCCATCCCATCCCATCCCATCCCATCCCATCCCATCCCATCCCATCCCATCCCATCCCTGCGTGGGGACACTTCCCACTATCCCACGCTGCTCCAGCCAGGCCTTGGACACTTCTATGGATCCAGGGGCAGCCACAGCTCCTCTGGCCAGTTGGGAAATTTATAATTATTGATACAAAAATATAATTTTTTATAAAGAGACGGAAATAGTCCTGATGCTGACAAAAACCCGTTCCCACCAGGATTTCCCCCCTCTGTGCCCCAGGACACCCCAGCCTGCAGGAGAGGCTGATGGATCCCAGAACTCTCTGGAGGATTTTGGGGGCTCACCTGCCAGTCCAGGCCAGCTCCTCCCCAATCTCGTGGACTTCGGGCATCTCCCCATCGTCGCTGCCGCCGCCGCCGCCCCCAGCGCCCGCCCCGCCGGCCGCGCCGTTCATCTGCCCCACCTCGTTCAGCGAGAACACCGACTTCCTGTGGGACACCGGCACCGCCTCGGATCCACTCTGGCACCACCGGATCAGTGCCACCAGATCGGCACCGGCAGATTGGCACTGGCAGATTGGCACTGGCAGATCGGCACTGCCAGATCAGCACCACCAGATTGGCACTGCCAGATCAGCATTGCCAGATCAGCATTGCCAGATCAGCACCTCCAGATTAGCACTGGCAGATCGGCATTGGCAGATTGGCACCGCCAGATTGGCACTGGCAGATTGGCACTGCCAGATTAGCACTGGCAGATCGGCACTGGCAGATCAGCATTGCCAGATTGGCATTGCCAGATCGACACCACTGAATCAGCACCACTGGATTGGCACCACCAGATCAGCATTGCCAGATCAGCACCACCAGATTGGCACTGCCAGGTCAGCATTGCCAGATAAGCATTGCCAGATCAGCATTGCCAGATCGACACCGCTGAATCAGAACCACTGGATTGGCACCACCAGATCAGCATTGCCAGATCAGCATTGCCAGATCAGCACCACCAGATTGGCACTGCCAGGTCAGCATTGCCAGATAAGCATTGCCAGATCAGCATTGCCAGATCGACACCGCTGAATCAGAACCACTGGATTGGCACCACCAGATCAGCATTGCCAGATCAGCATTGCCAGATCAGCACCACCAGATTGGCACTGCCAGGTCAGCATTGCCAGATAAGCATTGGCAGATGAGCACTGCCAGATCGACACCACTGAATCAGTACCACTGGACTGGCACCACCAGATCGGCATTGCCAGAGTGGCATTGCCAGATTGGCACTGGCAGATTGGCACTGCCAGATCGACACCACTGAATCAGCACCACTGGACTGGCACCACCAAATCAGCATTGCCAGAGTGGCATTGCCAGATTGGCACTGGCAGATTGACACCGCTGGATCAGCACCACTAGATTGGCATTGCCAGATCAGCATTGCTGGATTGACACTGCTGGATCAGCACCACTGGATTGTATTGCCGGATGAGCATTGCCAGATCAGCACTCAGATCAATGCCACTGGATCAGCACCAGCAGATTGGCACCTCTGGATTGGCATCACCAGACTGGCACCGCCGAGCCACAGTGTGAGAACCATGGCCAAACCCGTGGTGCAGCTCTGGGCCTGCACCGAGTTGGGTTTTGGGGTGAATTTGGACAGATCCAGAGCTGGGTTTGCTCAATTTGCAGAGTCGAGCAATGGATTGGGTTGGGAGGGACCTCAAGGATCATCCAGTTCAACTCCCACCCCAGACAGGGTCACGTCCCACTAAATGTTGCTCCAGGAGAGTGGAAATGGCTCCAAGCTGACCTGGAACAAAACCTGCTGCAAATCCAGCATTTCCAGAATGTTTTCAGGAGTTATTTCCAGATGTGAAGCCAAGCAAAGTTCTTGCCCCCTGAACTGGACACATGGGAGTGGCCATGGGTCCAGCTCCACAGGCCCCACCCACCTCTTCTCAGCTGAGGGCACTTTTTTGGGAGGCTCAATGCGAATGTTGGGGTCCCACTCGCCGGGCGGGAGGACGATGACCTCGTCCAGGAACTCGTCGATGCCGGCGATCAGGTCCTCCCTGTCCCGGGCTTTGTAGGCAACGTCGCTGAAGAGCTGGGGGTGGGCATGGGACAGGGATCAGCCTGGGGGTTTAATCTCAAGTTTTGGGTGGAAATTGCTATTTTTTGGTTTAGTTGTGAGCCTGAACGCAGGGCGGGAGTGGCGTCTACTCACATCATCCACCATGAGAGTCGCGATGGCCCTGCCGATCTCGTTGTAGGACCTGGCTTTTCCCGCCGGACCCAGGAGAATGAAGAGGAATCTGGGGAGGAAGAGGCTCCACATTGGTGACCTTGGTGCTGCGGTGCCACCAGACTGCCCAGCCCGCAGGGCACGGCGCTCACCTGGTGGGGACGGGCACCTCCGTCACCCCCCCCAGCATCGTGGCCTGCAGCAGCCGCACGAAGGCCACAAAGGGCTTCTCCAGGAACTCCACCTCCCCCACCAGCACATTGGAGGCCTCAGCATCCTTGGGGATCTTCTTGATGAATTTGTTCTTCAGCTGGCAGGAAAGATGAGATCGAGGAAGGGAGAGGTTGCCAAAATTTGGCTCTTCTGCCCTTTTTTTCCCCACCACAGTTGAAGCCTCAGACTCCAAGATTTCACCTCTGGTTGGCCCGGGACTAACAGAGGTGGGGACTGAGGAGCCACACCCGGGAGTCAGGCAGGAAAAATACACAATTTTTCTGAAGAAATTTGGCTAAAACTGAGACTGACCCTAAACTGCACCCCCAGGGCTCTGCAACCCAACCAGCAACATTTGGTTTTGCTCCCCTGAGTTCTCCCCTGGGAAAATTCCCTGAAACTCCCCCTGAGAAAACCCGAGCCAAACCCCAGGGATGCTGGAGCAAGCCAGGAGCATTTTTGGAGTTTATTTGCAGCCCCTGCATGAGCAGAGCCCCCCTCAAACCCTGCACAGGGGGAGGTTTTCATGCCTCATTCCTCCCCAGCCCTATTCTGGGAGCTGGAACAATTAATGGGAACAGGAAAACCTCATCCATGGATTTATTCCCCAGGTCTCTTCTCCCCTGCAGCTCTGTTCATTGCAAGCCTAAAAGGGTTCAATACCAAGCCAGGCAGGGAGTTATGATAATCTATATGGCAGCATGAGGGGAGGCATGTGAGCCGGGCAGCCGCCTCGCCCCGTCCTAATCTTTTAAATCCAAATGGAAAAAAAAAAAAAAAATCATAATAATAAAGCAACTCCTCCAGCAGCTCTGGAATAAGAGCAGGAGTTACCAGTGGCCACTAAGCTTCATGTAACACTTAAAAAGTCCCTTTGTAGTGGGTCTAATAGGGCGATTAAACCTAAATGCTTTGCATATTTTGGGATTAACCCTCCGAACCCCATTGCTTGAGGGGATATTTGGGGTTCCTGAGTGGGCACTGGAGTGGATTCACTTTGGGAGGTGGCCTGGAAACCTTTGTGGTGTCCCTGTCTCGTGGGTCCCAGCAGTACGTGGATTTCCGTCCATGAAATCCGAGGAAATAAAACATTATTTATTTTATTTGGACTTGCCCTAAATATGCATCACCCCAGGTAAACCCAGTGAGGACATCCTGGGGGAAAAGAAAATTGATATCCCATCCCATTCCCTAAAAACCCACAGGGTCAGTGATTCTGCCTTCGGTTTATGGTGAAATCATGAACAGAAACAAAGCAGAACTCATACAAATGAACCAACCATTCCAGAAAAAATCTGGGATAGGAACAGAACAAAATCCCACTGATCCATCCCATCCCCAAGCCAGGACCTGCTGGAGCTGGAGTTGTTTCCCTAAAAGCCATCCCAGAAGGAAAAGCCCCCCCATGAAAAGCCCCTCTCAGCTGAGCTTTGCCTTGAGAGACCCCCAGGAAAAGCAGATCCCACCCCAAATTCCAGCCCCTCATCTCCGGAGATGAATCCCTGTGCGTGGCCCCAAAATCTTTGTCGGGATTTCCCACCCTATCCCAGCCAATCTTTTGGGATTCCTGCACTTCCAAGCACCTTTCCTGTCCTCCCTGAAGATCTGAAAGGAATTTTTGCCCTACCCTGATGGATTTGAGCTGCCCCAGCCTCCTGGCTCATCCCAGGCTGAGAGCTGGGGCAGCTTCCCCATGGATCCCCTGGGATCCACAGCCTCTGTCTCCCCTAGTTAGGAATTTGTGTGGATATTGACCCAGCCAGGGCTCACAGGGACCTGAACACCCTCAGAGCCAGCAGGGATCACGTTGGGATGCTCCTCCCAGCAGGATTTTGGGATGGGTACCTGGTCAGTGCTCGGCGTGTCCGAGATGTCGTTCATGCTCCGGCTCTGGGCGTGACCTGGTGCAGGGAAGGGAGGGAATGTGAGGAAAAGCCACCCCTGGTGCCAGGAGAAAATGCACTGGGGAGAATTTGTGCAAAGAAACAAAATATTGTCGATGGTATTCAGGCTTGCAAAGCAGCAGCAGTGATGGGAAACCCTGGGAATTAGGGAAAATTCCTGAAAGGGTGGAAAGGTTGGCATGGGGCAGTGATGGAGTCCTCATCCCTGGAAGGGTCCAGAAACTCTCTGGATGTGGGATTTGGGGACATTCTGGGGGCATCTGGCAGTGCTGGTGTTCCATGATCTTTTCCCTGTGTCCTTTTCCAGCCCTAATGATCCCAAAACTCCAGAAATGGGAGTCTCAGCTGCACAAACCCAGCTCCCAGGTTCGGATGGGATTTCCCACCTGCCCTCTCCCAACCAAGCAATCTTTTAGGATTCTCGTGCTCTTCCAAGCTCCATCCCTTCCCTCCCTAAAGATTTCAAGGAATTTTTTCCACCACCCTAAGGATTTTGAGCTACACCCTGAGCTCTGTGCTGCAGTTCTGGGACCGCGACCATGCTGGGGCCTCATCCCAACCTCCCTCCCCGCCCTGGGGCTGGGAATCTGCTTCCCACGGAGTTTGTTTCCCCGGGGATGTGCCCACTCACGCAGGCGGCCGTAGCTGGCGCTCTGCCGCATCCGCAGGTCCTCGGTGGAGCGGTGGAAGGCGGCGCCGGCGGGCGGGCCCCGCACGGGGCTGCGGGCTGGGGACACCAGAGAGAGGGAGGGGCGTCAGACGGGAGCGGGGTCCCGATGGGAATGCGGGGTGGGGTCCCATGGGGATGTCAGGGTGGGATCCCGATGGGAATGAGGGGTGGGGTCCCATGGGAATGTCAGGGTGGGATCCCAACGGGAATGTGGGGTGGGGTCCCATGGGGAATGTCAGGGTGGGATCCCAACGGGAATGTGGGGTGGGGTCCCATGGGGAATGTCAGGGTGGGATCCCAACGGGAATGTGGGGTGGGGTCCTACAGGGAATGTCAGGGTGGAATCCCGTTGGGAATGTGGGGTGGGGTCCTATGGGGAATGTCAGGGTGGGATCCTGTCGGGAATGTTGGAGCAGGATCCCGTTGGGAATATCAGGGCAGGATCCCGCAGGGAATGTGGGGTGGGGTCCCATGGGGAATGTCAGGGTGGGATCCCAACGGGAATGTGGGGTGGGGTCCTATGGGGAATGTCAGGGTGGGATCCCAACGGGAATGTGGGGTGGGGTCCTATGGGGAATATCAGGGTGGGATCCCAACGGGAATGTGGGGTGGGGTCCCATGGGGAATGTCAGGGTGGGATCCCAACGGGAATGTGGGGTGGGGTCCTATGGGGAATATCAGGGTGGGATCCCAACGGGAATGTGGGGTGGGGTCCTATGGGGAATGTCAGGGCGGGATCCCATTGGGAATATCAGGGAAGGATCCCGTTGGGAATGTTGGGGGCAGGAACCTATGGGGAACATCCTGTTTGGAACATTGAGAGCAGGATCCCATTGGGAATGTTGGGGCAGGACCCCATAGGAAATGTCAGGGTAGGATTCCTTTGGAAATGTCAGAGTAGGATCCCTTGGGGAACATTGGGAGAAGGATCCCATTAGGAATGTCAGGGCAGGATTCCATAGGGAATATCCTGTTGGGAACATTGGGACCAGGATCCCATTGGGAATGTCAGGGCAGGATCCTGTTGGGAATGTCAGGGTGGGATCCCTTGGGGAATATTGGGAGAAGGATCCCATTGGGAATATTGGGGGCAGGATCCCATTGGGAATGTCAGGTCAGCATCACGTTGGGAGTGTTAAGGGCAGGACCCCATTGGAAATGTCTGTCAGGGCAGGATCCCATTGGGAATGTCAGGGCAGGATCCTGTGGGGGACATCAAGGGCAGACAAGAAGATTTGTCTGCCCAGTACAGACACCAGAAATTTGCTTTTCCCTGCCGTGCTCTTATCCCACCCATTGGAATATTCCCTTGGCAATGAGGGGATATTGATGAAGATGTCCCACCCCAAATCCTGCTGCCCCACACAGGACCCAGCACCCCCCACCCCACCCCAGAGCTCCTTTTGGGGCCGTCAGTGGCTCCAGAGGGGACATTTCTGCTCCTTGGGAAGACCTAAAACTCAAAAAAACCCCAAAAATGTGGGGTTTTAATCCCATAATTCTCCCAAGAAACCCACACTTGGATTTGCCATGCACTCCACACTCCAAAATATTCCCATTTTCCTCCACCTATTCCCATTTTCCTCCACCAAGCTCCACGTTTCTCCTCCCTAAACGGGTGATGAATCCCACTTTTCATCTCAGATATTGAAGCTGAATTCGCTCTAAACATTTCCTTTTCCCTTCTGGATTTTCTGTCTTAAGCCAAACATTTTCTTGGGAGAACTAAATTCCCAAAAGTCCTTTTCGGAAACCTTCTGGACCACTTTTGCTGAGCTGCTCTGTCTCCACAAGGCCCCAGCTGCCACTAGAGTCTCTCCCCATTTTTTTATCATTAAACCAAATCAAACCAGCAATGAAATCCCTGTTGATTCCTATGCCAGTGGGATTTATCCTGATATCCACCATGGAGCTGCCATCAGCACAAGAAATGGGAGGGACGCCCCTTTCTCTTCCATTTCCTCTTTGGAATGTCCCTTTTTGGGGAACTCAGAGTGACTGCACCCCCTCCATCCCATTTTCAGGGGCCAAACCCAACATTCCCAAGCCACTCTCAGTTTTGGTGGATCCTGGGCAAATCCTGGCTCAGATATCCAGGGCTGGGTGCAGGAGAGGGAATGTTGGTCACTGATGGTCACACCCAGGAGCTGCTGTGCCCGGCAAATCCCGGGCTCCACCGAGTGACCTCCCGCTAAACCCGAGTGAATAATCGGGAAAACAACCAAATCCCCTTTTGTAAGGGCAGGGAAAAGGCGGGATCAGCCGGGAGCAGACTGGATTTGTCTGTGGCAGCCGCGCCAGGAAACCCCGGCGCCAAGCCATGGTGCCCACAGTGCGCCATTGTCCTCGCGTGACGTCACCACACGGTGACGATGGCACCACATGGTGACAATGGCACCACACGGTGACAATGGCACCACACGGTGACAATGGCACCACACAGTGACAATGGTACCACACGGTGATGATGGCACCACACGGTGACAATGGCACCACACGGTGACGATGGCACCACAAAGTGACAATGGCACCACACAATTACAATGGCATCACACGGTGACAATGGCACCACACAGTGACAATGGTACCACACAGTGACAATGGCACCACACGGTGATGATGGCACCACACGGTGACAATGGCATCACACAGTGACGATGGCACCACACAGTGACAATGGCACCACACGGTGACAATGGCACTACACAGTGACAATGGCACTACACAGTGACAATGGCACCACACGGTGATGATGGCACCACACAGTGACAATGGCACCACACAGTGATGATGGCATCACACGGTGACAATGGCACCACACAGTGACAATGGCACCACACAGTGATGATGGCACCACACGGTGACAATGGCATCACACGGTGACAATGGCATCACACGGTGACAATGGCACCACACAGTGACAATGGCACCACACAGTGATGATGGCACCACACGGTGACAATGGCATCACACGGTGATGATGGCACCACACAGTGACAATGGCACCACACAGTGATGATGGCATCACACGGTGACAATGGTACCAAACGGTGACGATGGCACCACACAGTGACAATGGCACCACACAGTGACGATGGCACCACACGGTGACAATGGCACCACACAGTGACAATGGCACCACACAGTGATGATGGCACCACATGGTGACAATGGCATCACACGGTGACAATGGCACCACACGGTGACGATGGCATCAAACGGTGATGATGGCACCACACAGTGACAATGGCATCACACGGTGACAATGGCACCACACGGTGACGATGGCACCACACAGTGATGATGGCACCACACGGTGACAATGGCACCAAACAGTGATGATGGCATCACACGGTGATGATGGCACCACACGGTGACGATGGCACCACACGGTGACGATGGCATCACATGGTGACAATGGCATCACACGGTGACGATGGCACCGCACGGTGACGA
This sequence comes from Erithacus rubecula, assembly GCF_903797595.1. Lineage (NCBI taxonomy): Eukaryota > Metazoa > Chordata > Aves > Passeriformes > Muscicapidae > Erithacus > Erithacus rubecula. The sequence goes on along the minus strand of NC_136681.1, from coordinate 142,343 downwards.
TGGCATCACACAGTGACATTATCCCCACTGTGATGTCGTGACACGCAGGGTCATTGACCCCATGGTGTCAGTGACCATGGTGACACCATCACACGGTGATGTTATCATCAAACTGCACCATTGTCCCCACTCTGATGTCATCACACAGTGACACTGTCCCCACTGTGATGTCATAATAAAGGCATTGTCCCCATTGTGATGTCATCACACCGTGACATTGTCCCCACTGTGATGTCATCACAGAGTCATTGTCACCATTGTGATGTCATCACACAGTGACATTGTCCCCACTGTGATGTCATAATAGAGGCATTGTCCCCATTGTGATGTCATCACACAGTGACATTGTCCCCCACTGTGATGTCATCAGAGTCATTGTCCCCACTGTGATGTCATCACACCGTGACATTGTGCCCACTGTGATGTCATCACAGAGTCATTGTCCCCATTGTGATGTCATCATACAGTGACATTGTCCCCACTGTGATGTCATCATAGAGGCATTGTCCCCATTGTGATGTCATCACACAGTGACATTGTCCCCATTGTGATGTCATCACAGAGTCACTGTCCCCATTGTGATATCATCACAGAGTCATTGTCCCCATTGTGATGTCATCACAGTGTCACTGTCCCCACTGTGATGTCATCACAAAGTGACATTGTCCCCACAGTGATGTCATCACAGAGTCATTGTCCCCATTGTGATGCCATCACAATGTGACATTGTCCCCACTGTGATGTCCTAATACAGTCATTGTCCCCACTGTGATGTCATAATAGAGTCATTGTCTCCATTGTGATGTCATCACAGAGTCATTGTCCCCATTGTGACGTCATCACACAGTGACATTGTCCCCACTGTGATGTCATCACAGTGACATTGTCCCCATTGTGATGTCATCACACAGTGACATTGTCCCCACTGTGATGTCATCACAGAGTCATTGTCCCAATTTTTTGTCATGACACAGCGTCATATTCCCCATTGTGATGTCATCACAGAGTCATTGTCCCCATTGTGACATCATCACACAGTGACATTGTCCCCACTGTGACCTCGTCACACAGTGACATTGTCCCGACTGTGATGTCATAATAGAGTCATTGTCCCCATTGTGATGTCATCACAGTGACATTGACCCCATTGTGATGTCATCACAGAGCCACTGTGATGTCATCACAGAGTCATTGTAACCATTGTGATGTCATCACAGTGACATTGTCCCCATTGTGATGTCATAATAGAGTCATTGTCCCCATTGTGATGCCATCACACCGTGACATTGTGCCCACTGTGATGTCATCACAGAGTCATTGTCCCCATTGTGATGTCACCACACAGTGACATTTTCCCCATTGTGATGTCATAATAGAGTCATTGTCCCCACTGTGATGTCATCACAGAGTCATTGTCACCATTGTGATGTCATCACAGAGTGACATTGTGCCCACTGTGATGTCATAATAGAGGCATTGTCCCCATTGTGATGTCATCACACAGTGACATTGTCCCCATTGTGATGTCATCACAGAGTCACTGTCCCCACTGTGATGTCATCACAAAGTGACATTGTCCCCACTGTGATGTCATCACAGAGTCATTGTCCCCATTGTGATGTCATCACACAGTGTCATTGACCCCATGGTGACATCATAACACAATGATGTCATAACATGGTGCCATTGTTCCCACTGTGATGTCATCACAGAGTCCTTGTCCGCACTGGGACATCACATAGAGATATTGACACCCCACTGCACCATTATCCTCATATGACATCATCACACACTGACATTGTCCCCACTATGATTTCATCACACAGAGTCATTGTCCCATGACATCATAACACTGCGACGCTGTCATCATATGCTGCCATTGTGGCATTGCACAGTGACATTGTCCCCATGGTGATGTCGTCACAGAGGAGTGCTGTCATCTCAGAGTGCCATTGTCCCCACTGTGACATCATCACTCAGTGCTGCTGTCATCACACAGTGATGCCATCACACTGTGCTATTGTCCTCACATGATGTCATCACACAATGATGTCATCACACAATGGCATTCTTCCTCACACAATGATGTCACCACATACTGACACTGTCATCACATCATGATCTTGTCCCTCACACAACGTCATCACAGGGTGATGCCTCCAAACTGTGACTCCATCCCACCACAGCCACATCCCTGGTTCCACAGCACTGTCCCTGTCCCACTGTGCTGTCCCTGTCCCACAGCACTGTCCCTGTCCCACAGCACTGTCCCTGTCCCACTGTGCTGTCCCTGTCCCCAGCTCTGTCCCTGTCCCACAGCATTGTCCCTATCCCACAGCACTGTCCCTGTCCCACAGCACTGTCCCTGTCCCATATCACTGTCCCTATCCCACAGCACTGTCCCTATCCCACAGCACTGTCCCTGTCCCACAGCTCTGTCCCTGTCCCACAGCACTGTCCCTGTCCACAGCACTGTCCCTGTCCCACTGTGCTGTCCCTGTCCCACAGCACTGTCCCTGTCCCCAGCACTGTCCCTGTCCCCAGCTCTGTCCCTGTCCCACAGCTCTGTCCCTGTCCCACTGTTCTGTCCCTGTCCCACAGCTCTGTCCCTGTCCCCATCTCTGTCCCTGTCCCACAGCACTGTCCCTGTCCCACAGCTCTGTCCCTGTCCCACTGAGCTGTCCCTGTCCCCAGCTCTGTCCCTGTCCTACTGTGCTGTCCCTGTCCCCAGCACTGTCCCTGTCCCATATCACTGTCCCTGTCCCACAGCACTGTCCCTGTCCCCAGCACTGTCCCTGTCCCACTGCGCTGTCCCTGTCCCACAGCACTGTCCCTGTCCCCAGCTCTGTCCCAAACACCTCCTTGGCTCCCAGCGCTCGCTGTCCCCTAAACCCACCAGGGCAGAATTCTGGGTTTCTTCCCCTCCAGTGTGACACATGGGTGTCCCAAACCGTGGTTTCCTCCTTCCCTTCTCCCGAGATGTCCCTCCCCAGCGCCCCAGGGTGCCGGCAGGCGGGGCTGACCGGAGTTGGAGGACACGGATTTGCCGATGTCGGCCAGGGAGCGGTGGATCGGCTTCTTGGTCTGGTGGCGGTGCTTGCGCAGGAGCACGTAGCTGAGCTTCTCCCGCAGCTCCGGCTTCAGCAGCCCGTCCTCGATCTGCTTCTCGATCACATCGTCTGCAGCGCCACAGAGGGTGACCCCCCGAGCCCCCCAGACCTGCTGCTTGAGCAGTGACCCCCCCAAAAACCCAAAATCTCCCCGTTGAACAGTGACCCCTCAGAACACCCAAACCTTCTCCTTGAGCAGTGACCCTCAAAACACCCCAAAATCTCCTCCTTGAGCAGTGACCCCCAGAACACCCAAACCTTCTCCTTGAGCAGTGACCCCCCCAAAACCCCAAAATCTGCTCTTTGAGCAGTGACCCCCAAAATCTGCTCCTTGAGCAGTGACCCCAAAACCTGCTCCTTCAGAAGTGATCCCCAAAACCCCAAAAAACTTCTCCTTGAGCAGTGACCCCCAGAACACCCCAAAACCTGCTCCTTGAGCAGTGACCCTCAAAACCCCCAAAATCTCCCATCCTCCATCTGCTTCTCAATGACATTGTCTGCAACACCCAGAGGTGAACCCCAAACCCCAAAATCTCCTTGAGCAGTGACCCCCAGAACACCCCAAATCTGTTCCTTGAGCAGTGACTCCCTCAAAATCCCCCAAATTTCCTCCTTGAGCAGTGACCCCCCCAAAACACCCCAAAATCTGCTCCTTGAGCAGTGACCCCCAGAACACCCAAAACCTGCTGCTTGAGCAGTGACCCCCCAAAATCCCAAAATCTGCTCCTTGAGCAGTGACCCCCCCCCAAAACCCCCAAAAGCTGCTCCTTGAACAGTGACCCCCAGAACACCCAAACCTTCTCCTTGAGCAGTGACCCCCCCAAAACCCCAAAATCTGCTCTTTGAGCAGTGACCCCCAAAATCTGCTTCTTGAGCAGTGACCCCAAAACCTGCTCCTTGAGCAGCGACCCCCAGAATACCCCAAAACCTGCTCCTTCAGAAGTGATCCCCAAAACCCCAAAAACTTCTCCTTGAGCAGTGACCCCCAGAACACCCCAAAACCTGCTCCTTGAGCAGTGACCCTCAAAACCCCCAAAATCTCCCATCCTCCATCTGCTTCTCAATGACATTGTCTGCAACACCCAGAGGTGAACCCCAAACCCCAAAATCTCCTTGAGCAGTGACCCCCAGAACACCCCAAATCTGCTCCTTGAGCAGTGACTCCCTCAAAATCCCCCAAATTTCCTCCTTGAGCAGTGACCCCCCCAAAACACCCCAAAATCTGCTCCTTGAGCAGTGACCCCCAGAACACACCAAAATCTGTTCCTCGAGCAGTGATTCCCCAAAACCCCAAAATCTGCTCCTTGAGCAGATACCCCCAAAACCCCAAAACCAAAATCTTCTCGATCTGTTCCTCATTGACATTGTCTGCAACCCCTGCCCATAGTTACCTAGGGGACAACCTCAGAACCCCCAAAATCTGCTGCTTCAGCAGAGAGCCCCAGATCCACCCCCAAAACCTCAACACAACAATTTCTGGAAGCACCTGATGGCTCCCAACTCCTCCCTTTGCTCATTCCCAGAAAAATTCCCCGTATGGAGCAAATAAATGAGTTTAAATCCATTCCCAGCATTTTAGGACACGGAAAAAAACCTCTGGGGGTTCCTACCTATAATTTGGGGCAAGGAGTATCCATCCAGGTCCAGGAGCACAGTTCCTGTCTGGAGACACGTCCTCAGCTCAAAGAGGCTGTGCAGGGACAACGTGGACACGTGGGGTTTGCTCCACCTCTCGCCACCTTCCTCCACCTTCTCCTCAAACTTGATCCACCTGGAATGAGAGCGGGATGGGCCCGGAACAGGGTGGGTGTGGGGATATGGGAATGGCTCTTCCTGAGGAGTTTCCCAGTTTGGAAAACCTGATTAATTAATCTTGCAAAATTCAGGCTCGTTATCTGGTGTGGGAAGGGAGATTCCATCAGAGTCATTACCAAAAGTGCTGCTTCCAGGATTGTGGAGGGGAGGAAATCCCAATCCCACCAGGAAACTCAAATCCATGGAGTACCCCATCCTCAAATCTCTCATGTGGGAATTTTTGGGAATTGTGCAGGGGAAGAAAAAACTCCCAGTCCCATCAGGAAACCCAAATCCATGGATTTCTCCTTCTCCAGATCTCTCCAGGGAGTTTTGGGAGCCTTTCCCATGCAGGTGACCTGGTCTGAGCCTGGATCTGCTCCTGCCCTGAGATCTCCTGTGGGAGAACAGATCCCAGAGCATTCCCAAAGTCCCAATTCCTTAGGAATGATCAGTTTCCACCCTGGGCACTCCATCCCCACTGCAATGGATGGGAGGATTTACAAACCCTCAGAATTCAGCCCTTCCCTTCCTTGATTTTACAATGAAGACTCCAGAGAAACTTCTGGAATAGGGTGGATGATTCCTCCCTAATTTCTGAGAACAGGGCTCAGACTCCTGGAAGGACAGCTCTGGGTTTTTGGGGAAAAAACTGCTTTTCTTCCATGGATTTTCCTTCCTGGAGTACAACCTGATGTGTCTGAGCAGGATCTGGGCTCAGGTGGGAAGGACAGAAGAGGAGAAGGGATTTTGGGAGCAGCTGCTGACTCTGGAATGCCAAGGGGGAAGGATGGGGAAAGACCAGGATGGGATCATCTGCTGCAAGGAGAAAACCTCGGGTGTCCCCATTGAAAAACTCCCAAAATTTTATATAGGAATGCTCTGGCAGAACCCCAACACCCCCAAAACCCATCCCACAGCTCCCTGCCCGGGTTTCTCTGGAGAATCCCTTGCTCCAGCCCTCTGCTTTCCCGGGGATGGAATTCAAGCTTCCCGCGGCGGCTCCCGCCACGCGCCGGCGCCGCTCCCAAAGCCGATTACGCCGCTTTCCCTTTCTCCTTTCTGCCCCTTCCCCGAGGAATTTGGGTTATTAGGGAGCTCTGGTCGGAGTGTGGGATTGGGGGCACGATTCCAGCAAAGCCTTTGCCCCGGTTTGGTATCCCAGGATTCTTTTGCTGTGAATTCCCACCTCCCTGCTGCTCCCGGCATCCCAAATTCCCATTTTCCCTCCATTTATTGTGGATTTAGGTGCTCACACCACAGAGATGCTCCCCTGAGGATAAAGAGTCCCAATTCAGCTGGAGGGTGAGAATTTGGATTTGGAAAACTTCCATGATCCTAGAAAAATTTCCAGTTTTCCCCCATTTATTGTGGATTTAGGTGTTCACACCACTGAGCTGCTGCCCTGAGGATAAAAGGTCCCAACTCAACTGGAGGGTGGGAATTGGGATTTGGAAACCCTCCATGATCCTAGAAAAATTTCCAGTTTTCCCCATTTATTGTGGATTTAGGTGTTCACACCACAGAGATGCTCCCCTGAGGATAAAGGGTCCCAACTCAACTGGAGGGTGAGAATATGGATTTGGAAATGCTCCATGATCCTAGAAAAATTTCCAGTTTTCCCCCATTTATTGTGGATTTAGGTGTTCACACCACTGAGCTGCACCCCTGAGGATAAAGAGTCCCAACCAGACTGGAGAGCAGGAATTGAGACTTGGAAAATCAGGAGAAATTTGGAAATCTCCACCTCCAGCCCTCCCTGGTGAAAATCCCGATGGATTTTTTTATTCAAAGCTTTCCAAGGAGTAGGAAGGCAGAAGTAAACAGGGATTTATGGAAAATCAAAGATTTTACCATCAGAATTCAGACACTGCAGAGTTGGAGCTGGGATTGGAATCAAGAGGAACCTGAGGAGCTTCCCAAATTTCAGCTGGTGCAAAAAACACCAACCCAAAATTTGGGATGAGACTAATCCAACCTATCCCAGTACCCAGGGTCAGAATTCCACACCCAAGCAGGGAAATCCTCAAGGAAAGGGTTTGGGATAAGACCTGGACCCCCTTCCCAAAAAAACCTCAATCCCACTGGTCCTTACACAGCTGAGGTGAGGAAGGGAAAATCCCTCTTGGATTTGGGATCTTCCCATGGAAAAGATTCCAGGCCAATTCCACTTGCAGCTCCTTTGATAATTTTATTAAGGATGGAAAAGGTGGGGTTTGCTTTCTTTTTTTTTTTTTTTTTTTTTATGGATTAGGGGTGGGAAATGTTTCACTCTTGGCCTGGCTGGAAAAAGTGTGGAGGGGAAAAAAAACTGGGAAAATGTTCTTTATTCCCATTTCCCACCTGGAATTCTCCAGTTTCCCAGCACCTTGTCCCACTTTTTCACCCTCCCTGCCCTTCCTGCAGGCCTCTGCTGACTTCAAGGGAAAATCTCCAGCCCTGGGTTTGATCTAATTTGAGGAAATTCAGGATAAGATGGGAAATCCTCTGGCTCATCCTCAGGATGTAGCTGAGGTGCACATTCCCCTAAAATCCCATTTTTCATGCATTTCCCTGATTCAAGAATGCCTTTTTTTCCTGACACTCATTCCCTGATATTCCATTTCCCCACCTTTCCCAAAATCCCATTTTTCCTGCATTTCCCTTATTTGGGAATATTCTTTTTTCCTGATATTCCATTTCCAAACCCTCCTAAAATGCCATTTTTCCTGCATTTCCCTGATTTGGGAATGTCCTTTTTTCCTTACATTCATTCCCTGATATTCCATTTCCACACCCTTTCAAAATCCCATTTCCCATAATTTTCCTGATTAGGGAATGTCCTTTTTAAATATCATTATAAACAACACACATTCCCTGATATTCCATTTCCAAACCCTCCCCAAAATCTCATTTTTCCTGCATTTCCCTGATTCAAGAATGTCTTTTTTTCCTGACACTCATTCCCTCATATTCCATTTCCAAACCCTCACAAATCCCATTTCCCATCATTTCCCTGATTTGGGAATGTCCTTTTTTAACACCATTATAAACAATGCTCAATCCCTGATATTCCATGTACAAACCCTCCCCAAAATCCCATTTTCCCTTCATTTCCCTGATTTGGGAATGTCCTTTTTTAATATCATTATAAACAACGCTCAATCTCTGATATTCCATGTACAAACCCTCCCCAAAATCCCATTTTCCCTTCATTTCCCTGATCCGGGAATGTCCTTTTTTCCTCACATTCATTCCCTGATATTCCACGTACAAACCCTCCCAAAATCCCATTTTTCCTGCATTTCCCTGATTCAGGAATGTCATTTTTTCCTCACATTCATTCCCTGATATTCCATTTCCACACCCTTTCAAAATCCCATTTCCCATCATTTCCCTGATTTGGGAATGTCCTTTTTTAACATCATTATAAACAACACTCAATCCCTGATATTCCATTTCCACACCCTTTCAAAATCCCATTTTTCCTGCATTTCCCTGACTCAGCAACCTCCCTTTTTTAACACCTTAGCAAACAACACTGATCCTCTGATATTCCATTTCCAAACCCTCCTCAAACCCTAAACTCCCAACCCAGGAATGTCCTTTTTTAACAGCGCCAAACCCGACGCTCGTTCCCCGACGCCGCTTCCCCGCGGGGATATTTTGGGATGGGATTTTTTCCTGGTGGAGCATTCCCCAGTCCCAGCTCACCTGGCAGATTCCTTCCACTCCATCTCCTCGCCGTCGTGCTGCAGCGTGTCCATCTCGGTGAAGAGGGTGGGGTTGGGGGGCTCGTCCTCCTCCCCCAGGATGTACCGGAGCCGCTCGGCGGCCGGGGACACTGCCAGGGAAAAAACAGCAGGAATTCCATGGAGAACGGGGTGATCCCGCTCCATTCCCACTGAGAAAGACCCCGAGGGTGGTTCAGGATCACCAGAAAAAGGGATAAAAATAGAGGAGTGGGAGCCCAGGGTGTATCCCTCAAAACCCCCCTGGTGAGGGTCTCAAATTCCCCTGAGTGAATCTCAGGCACTGAATTCCAGCCCCTGGGGGAAATTATCAACACAGAGAGAATGGAAACAAGCCACCAAAATTAGTAAAGTGCAAATTAGATTGTTAGAATAAATAGACTTTTGGGAATGTTTATGACATGTGGCCAAGATGGAGAATTTGGGGGGTGGATATTTCTTCCTCCTTCTTCTCCCTCTCATCCATGCTGGGTGACACGTTGGCACTTTTAGATTGGATGGGGTCAGAGCTGGACCATTTAACAAGATTGTATTGGGTTAGAAAATTGTTGTAAACATGCAGCAGGTAATTCAAACTATATAAAATAAGCTCTGCCTTCACCAGGCAGATTCCAGCCTGGATGCCCAGCTGAGCACACCAGGCAAAAAGTCCCTGAGATAAGAAACTATAAACAATCCTTGAAGCCTCTGGAAACCATCCCCAGCAATCTCTCTTTGATTGCTTCAGGAAAAACCAGGATTTGAACCACTGCATGTCCTTCTGAGGTGATCTGGGTCTAAGGAGAAACCTCAGACTGGGACACAGAGGGAAATGTTTAAGGGGAGGAATGGGGGAACTGCAAAATGATCCCATCCCGAATTCCCTGTGGGAAGAGATGTGGGATGCTGGGGAAAGGAGTGGGATAAAGGTTCAGGAACCAATCGCAACAAATTCCCCTTTCCAGGAGTTTCCTGCACATTTTCCCCACATTTTTCCTTCCCATGGATCCTGTTTCCCCAAGTTCCATCACAACCCAACCCCTCCAGCACAGCATGTCAGGATTTCCCACTTTTCCAGCTTCATTCCCGAGGGGAAGCAGGGCAAGGACACAAATCCACCATTCCAGCAGGGAAAATAACTTCTTTTTTCCCTGCCAAAAACTGGGATGGGGCATTTATGGCCTCCTGCTCCCTGTGGAGCAATCTGGAAATGGGATTGGGATCATGGAACCCTCCAGGTGGGAAAAGGTTTTTCCATCCCTGCACATTCCCAGCACCCACAGGAGGGTGACAAACTCCCAGGGGGAAAAAAGAAAGTTGGATTTGCTCTTAACCCTCTCCATCCTCGGGGTTTTTCCAGCAAAACTTCCCAGTTTTGATGGATTTGGGGAGAAATCCAAGCCCTGGGTGTGACAGGGATGGGGATGAACCCTGGATGCTCCAAGGAAGAGGTGAAAATCCACCTGAAATCCATGGAAATGGGGTGTTTGGAATTGAATCCTGCATTTCCAAATTCACCAGAAATGATCCATGCTTGGAAAATGGGAATTTTATGAGAAAATCCTCCTTTTCTCCAAGCTGGGAATAACAAAGTTGGGTAATACAGAACTTTAAAAAATCAGGGAATTAAATTGCCATGGACAAATGGAGGAAAAATTGGGAATATTGTCCTTTTCCATGGCAAAGGTGTATTTGGAATGCAATTCTACATCTCCCAACACAGCAGGAATGATCCAGGCTGGAAAAATCTGAATTTTGGGACAAAATCCTCCTTTTCTCCAAGCTGGAAATAACAAAGTTGGGTAATGCAGCACTTTAAAAAATCAGGGAATTAAATTGCCATGAAAAAATGCAGAGGAAAATGGGAATTTTGTCCCTTTTCCTGCACAGAACAGATGAGCCCAGGCCCCAAAAGAAGAGGATGTCCCTTTAGGCTGAGCCTGCTTAAACAACTTAAGCCCCTCTAAGCTGAGCCCAAAGCCCCACAGTCCAGCCCTGCTGCCATTCCCATAAATCTGTTATTATGATTATTAATTAATATTCCCGGGAATTTTGGAGCTGGGCTCTGTGCCTGGAGGGTTTCAGGCTCCCTAAGCCTGGCAGTTGTTCTCGGAAAAGGGATGAAATGGGGTGAAATTCTGGTCAACCTACCCCTGCCAAACCTGAAACTCCCAAAAAAATCCCAAATTTGATGAGTTAAACCACATTTAAAGAAAAACAAAAAAAAAGGATTTTGCTGGAAATCCCTGTCCTGGATGGGATGTCAGGTGGAAAAAAGGGGATTTGGAATTCTTGCCCTCAATTTTGGGGTTGCTGCTCCTGGCTCTGGCCAAATTCCATCTTTGGGGGTTTAAAAATGGATCCTTCCTTCCTCACCCTCTGCCAGGGCCTCATTTTGGGGTCTTGAGGCAGGGCCACCCCTGAAACCCCAAAACCCAAAGGAAATCTTGTACTGAAAGAGCTTTTTTTAGCTTCTTTTCCTTATCCTCCCAGAACTTAGGGAATCAATCCAACTTCCAGCTCCCAACTTCCCCTCCCTCCCCGAAGTGTTCAACCAACCCTGACCCGGCCAGGCAGCCAAAATTCCTGGGATTTGTTCACCTGGAGAACCCTTTCACGGCCAGGAGAGCACCCAGCTCTCCCTGCTCTGGGGATTTTTTATTCCTGGCAATTCCACCCAGCACAGAAAATCCCAGGAAGGTGTTTGTTGGAGAGGGGGGAAAGTGACAGGGAAAAGGCCAAACCCTGCAAAACACTCCAAAACCAGCCCCTGCTCCTTGAGGGGCAGCCAGATCACCCTGAACCAGATTTTAGGATGGGAAAACTCTGGAATTTCAGCCCAGATTCCCAGGGAATGTTTAGGATCGTTTCCATGAGAAACAGGACAGGAATGATTGAAATATTTTTTATCTGACAAATGTAACAAAACCTCGCCTGGGGATCCTTTTCCAAACTGAAATTCCCGCTCTGGCTTTGGGTAGAGGGAGGAAAAACCGGGATAAAATCGGGGAATGAGGGAAGGCTGGTTTAAGGTTCAGCATTATCCAGGGGCTGCTGTGGATTCTTCACAGCTTTTCCCCGGATTTCCCTGCCTCAGATGAGTCTCCACCTCCCCAAAAAGCAGGAGACTGGGATGCACATCCCATGGGATTCAACACTCCTTCCCCATTCAAGAAACTCCCAGGTTTGGGGGATTTCTGACCCTTTCCAAATTGACTTTTCAGCCCCACAGCACTGAGATTTGGTATTTCCCCTGTTTGATTTTGGGATGAGCTTCGAGTCTCCGCACCAGGAGTTCATCTGGGAGCCCCCAGGTTGCTTTTCCAAGGGAAAAATAGGAAAAAAAAAAAAACAAACCCAAGGAGCTTTTCCCCCCTCCCACCACGGCCACCCCGGAGCGCTGGGAAAAAACAAACAAACAAACAAACCAAACCCTACCTGGAGTTGTTTCCATTTCTTCCCCCATTTCTCCCCGGTTTAACCCCAAACCTTCGCTGCGTGGTCCCAAAAAACTCCAAAGCCGCGGAGTTCCTTTATCCTTTATCCACTGCGGCTCGCTAAACTCCCGCGGCTTAGGGAGCAGATTACCGGGAATAAAAACCTTCCCTCTCCTTTGGCTCCCATGACGGGAAGTTACCAAACCGCCGGGATGCACTTGGAAAAGCAGCGGGAAGCAAAAATCCGAGATCTGGGGTCGTTCTCTGAGGGATTTTCCTTCCAAGCCCCGCCAAAATCAAAGTTTTATTTTTAAGGGTGGGGGGAAAAAAAAAAAAAAAAAATAAAAAAAGTACGGAGATGAGGGAGATTTCTTGGGATTTTATGGGGGTGAGGGTTGGGGTTTTTTGGGGGGAGAGTTTTGCTCCATGAAATGAATTTTGCTGTCCAAGCCCACAGAGCAGCCTGGAGTTATCTCTGATAGGTATTTGGTGGGAAGGAGGGAAAAAGAGGGAAAAGAGGAGAAAAGAGGGGGGAAGAGGGGGAAAGAGGGGGAAAAGAGGGGGGAAAGAAGGGGAAAAGAGGGGGGAAGAGGGGAACGAGGGAAAAGGGGGAAAAAGAGGCAAAGAAGGGAAAAGAAAGGAAAAGAGGAAAAAGAAGGGGGAAAGAGGGGAAAAGAAGGGGAAAAGAGGGGGAAAGAGGTAAAAGAGGGGAAAAGGGGGAAAAGGGGGGAAAAGAGGGGAAAAGGTGGAAAAGAGGGAAAAGAGGGAAAGGAGGCAAAAAGAAAGGTAAAGAGGAAAAAGAAGGGGGAAAGAGGGGGAAAAGGAGGGGGAAGAGGGGAAAGGAAGGAAAAGAGGGAAAAGGAGGGGACGTGCTCCTGCTCCCGCCCCTGCCGAGGGCACGAAGGAGCCGCCAGCGAATAAAAAACCTCTTCCCGTGAAAAAAAAAAAAAACAAACAACTGGATAACCTCGGCTCCCGAAGGGAAAAACGGAGCCGCCCCTCTGGGCCTGAACCCGAATGCAAATTTCCAGCGGGGGGGGGATGCTGGAAAAATCCCAGCCCATGGAAGGGCTCGGCAGCCGCGTTCCCCTGCAAAATGTTAATCTTCCCTAAGGAGATTTCCCTGGAGCAGCAAAACCCGTCGGGAACACGGTGTGATTCCCCAAAGTTGTCTGGAACCCCAATCCTGGCAGGAAAACCCCTCCAAATCCCATTCAAATGGGAAAAACTCATTGGGAACAAGGTGTGATGCCCGAAGGTTGTGTGGATCCCGAATTCCAGCCAGGAAAAGCCCTCCAATCCCATTTAAATGAGAAAAACACATCAGGAACAAGGTGTGATGCCTGGAGGTTTTCTGGGACCCGAATTACAGCCAGGAAAATTCCTCCAAACTCATTTCAATGGGCAAAACCCATGAGGAATAAGGTGTGATTCCCAAAAATTGTCTGGAACTCCAACCCTGGCAGGAAAACCACTTTAATTCCACTCAAATCCCATTTAAATGGGAAAAACCCATTGGGAACAAGGTGTGATTCCTGAAGGTTGTGTGGATCCTGAATTCCAGCCAGGAAAACCCCTCTCATCCCATTTAAATGAGAAAAATTCATCAGGAACAATGTGTGATTCTCAGATCTTGTCTGGATCACCAATCCCGCCAGGAAAACCCCTCCAAACCCCATTTAAATGGAAAAAAACAATGGGGAACAAGGAATGATTCCCAAAAATTTTCTGGAACTCCAATCCTGGCAGGAAACCCCTCCAATTCCACTCAAATCCCATTTCAATGGGAAAAACTCATCGGGAACAAAGTATGATGCCCAGAAGTTTTCTGGAACCCAAATTCCAGCCAGGAAAATATCTCTAAACTCATTTCAATGGGAGAAACCCATGGGGAACAAGGTGTGATTCCCAAAAATTATCTGGAACCCCAGTTTCAGGAGGAAAACCACTTCAGTCCCATTTCAATGGGAAAAATCCATTGGAAACAAGGTGTGATGCCCAAACATTTTCTGGAATTCAAATTCCAGCAGGAAAACCCCACCCAAATCCCATTTAAATGTAAAAAAACCCATGGAGAACACAAGATATAATTCCTGAATGTTGACTGGAACCCCAATTCCAGCAGGAAAACTCCTCCAATTCCACCTCAATCCCATTTCAAGTGGAAAAACTCATTACAAACACAATGTGATTCCCAGATCTTGGCTGGATCACCAATCCCAGCTGGAAAACCCCTCCCAAATCCCGATTAAATGGGAAAAAACCCATGGGGAACAAGGTGTGATTCCCAAGAATTGTCTGGAGCCAGAACTCCAGGAGGAAAACCACTTCAATCCCATTTCAACTGGAAAAACCCATCAGGAACAAGGTGTGATGCCCGGAGGTTTTCCTGGACCCAAATTCCAGCCAAGAAAAATGCTCTGAACTCATTTCAATGGGAAAAACCCATTGGGAACAATGTGTGGCTCCCCAAAATTCTCTGGAACCCCAATACCTGCTGGAAAACCCATCCAAATCCCATTTAAATGTGAAAAAACCTATGGGGAACACAAGGTATAATTCCTGAAAGCTGACAGGAACCACAATTCCAGCAGGAAAACTCCTCCAATTCCACCTCAATCCCATTTCAAGTGGAAAAACTCATTACAAACACAGTGTGATTCCCAGATCTTGGCTGGATCACCAATCCCAGCTGGAAAACCCCGCCCAAATCCCATTAAAATGGGAAAAACTCATCGGGAAGAGGGTGTGACCCCTGAAAATTGTCTGGAACTACAATTCCAGGAGGAAAACCCCTTCAATTCCACCTCAATCCCATTTCAAGTGGAAAAACTCATTACAAACACAATGTGATTCCCAGATCTTGGCTGGATCACCAATCCCAGCTGGAAAACCCCTTCCAAATCCCAATTAAATGGGAAAAACTCATCGGGAAGAGGGTGTGACCCCTGAAAATTGTCTGGAACTACAATTCCAGGAGGAAAACCCCTCCAATTCCACCTCAATCCCATTTCAAGTGGAAAAACTCATTACAAACACAATGTGATTCCCAGATCTTGGCTGGATCACCAATCCCAGCTGAAAAACCCCGCCCAAATCCCATTAAAATGGGAAAAACTCATCGGGAAGAGGGTGTGACCCCTGAAAATTGTCTGGAACTACAGTTCCAGGAGGAAAACCCCTCCAATTCCACCTCAATTCCATTTCAAGTGGAAAAACTCATTACAAACACAATGTGATTCCCAGATCTTGGCTGGATCACCAATCCCAGCTGGAAAACCCCTTCCAAATCCCAATTAAACGGGAAAAAACCCATGGGGAACAAGATGTGATTCCCAAAACCTGTCTGCATCCCCATTTCCAGGAATTAAACCCCATTTAAATCTAAAAATAAACCCAGGACCAGGCGGGCGACGCGACGCCGACCCGCGTTGGTTCAACCCAACCATTGAGGCCACCCAAGGGCGCATCCCAGGATGTTCCAAATCCTCTTCCCGTGGTTTTTTTGGGCACTCACTGGTCCTGCTGGCGTTGTCGTTGGCGCTCTCGGGCCAGCCCTGGCCGCCGTCGTCGGTGTCCGAGGGCTCGCGGTGGCCGAAGTGCCGCTCGCTCTCGCTGGTGCGGTCGCGGCTGGAGCCCGGCGATCGCCGGCGGCGCCGCTTGCGGCGGAACCCGCGCGGCACCGGCACCCCGATGTAGATGGAGTGGTAATCTGGGCAGGGGGAAACGGGGGGAAAAAATCCCGTTTTCAGGGAGAAAATGGTGTAGGTGGGGTGGGAGTTGTAGGGAAAAATTTGTTTTCCTACTGGGGGAATTGCTGGTGAAAGTGATGCGGGTGGGGCGGTAATTGGGATAAAAGAATCATTTTCATGGGAGGAAAAACCATGGTGAAAATGATGTGGATGGAGGGATAATTTGAATAAAAAATTAATTTTCCTGGTGAAAGTGATGTGGATAGAGTGATAATTGGAATAAAAAAATTAATTTTCCTGGGAGAAAAATTCCTGGTGAAAATCATGTGGATGGGGGAGTAATTGGAATAAAATATTCGCTTTCCTGGGAGAAAAATTCCTGATGAAAATGAGGTGGATGGAGTGATAGTTGGAATAAAAAATTAATTTTCCTGCGAGAAAAATTCCTGGTGAAAATGATGTGGATGGAGAGATAATTGGAATAAAAGAATCATTTTTGTGGGAGAAAAAACCCTGGTGAAAAATATGTGGGTGGGGAAATAATTGGAATAAAATAGTCGCTTTCCTGGGAGAAAAATCCCTAATGAAAATTGTGTGGATGGAGCGATAATTGGAATAAAATATTCGCTTTCCTGGGAGAAAAATTCCTGGTGAAAATGATGTGGATGGAGTGATAATTTTAATAAAAAATTCACTTTCCTGGGAGAAAAATCCCTGGTGAAAATGATGTGGATGGAGCGGTAATTGGAATAAAATATTCACTTTCCTGGGAGAAAAATTCCTGGTGAAAGTGATGTGGATAGAGTGATAATTGGAATAAAAAATTAATTTTCCTGGGAGAAAAATTCCTGGTGAAAGTGATGTGGATAGAGTGATAATTGAAATAAAAAATTGATTTTCCTGGGAGAAAAAATCCTGGTGAAAGTGATGTGGATAGGGGAATAATTGGAATATTGGAAAATTTCGCTCCCCTTCCTCATCCTGGAATTCCCATTCCTGGGATTTCACTCACCTTCCTCATCCTCGAATCTCCTCCGGGAGCCGCTGAGGCCGCGCTCGCTCATCCCATCCTCATCCTCCAGCATGGTCCCACTGCCTGGGGGGAGCTGGGGAAGGAGCAGGATTTGGGATTTGATGGGATTGGGGATTTGATGGGATTGGGGATTTGATGGGATTGGGGATTTGAGTGGGATTGGGGATTTGATGGGATTGGGGATTTGATGGGATTGGGGATTTTGTGGGATTGGGGATTTTGTGGGATTGGGGATTTGATAGAATTGGGGATTTGATGGGATTTGGGATTTGATGGGATTGGGGATTTTGTGGGATTGGGGATTTGATGGGATTGGGGATTTTGTGGGATTGGGGATTTTGTGGGATTGGGGATTTTATGGGATTGGGGATTTGATGGGATTGGGGATTTGATGGGATTGCGGATTTGATGGGATTGGGGGTTTGATGGGATTGGGGATTTGATGGGATTGGGGATTTTGTGGGATTGGGGATTTTGTGGGATTGGGGATTTGATGGGATTGGGGATTTTGTGGGATTGGGGATTTTGTGGGATTGGGGATTTTGTGGGATTGGGGATTTCATGGGATTGGGGATTTCATGGTATTGGGGATTTGAGTGGGATTGGGGATTCTGTGGGATTGGGGATTTTATGGGATTGAGGATTTGAGTGGGATTGAGGATTTGAGTGGGATTGAGGATTTTGTGGGATTTGGGATTTTATGGGATTGAGGATTTTATGGGTTTGGGGATTTGAGTGGGATTGGGGATTTTATGGGATTGGGGGTTTGAGTGGGATTGGAGATTTGAGTGGGATTGAGGATTTGATGGGATTGGGGATTTCATGGATTTGGGGATTTGAGTAGAATTTGGAATTTTGTGGGATTTGGGATTTCATGGGATTGGGGATTTGAGTGGGATTGGGAAATTGAGTGGGATTGGGGATTTGAGTAGGGTTTGGTATTTGAGTGGGATTTGGGATTTGAGTGAGATTTGGGATTTTATGGGATTGGAAGGGGAGGCACCTCTCTGCACACCTGACAGGATTTCCCTTCTATGGAATTCTTCATGTGGGAATATCCCAGTGGGATTCCCAGTGGGAGAGACAGGAGCTTTCCTGGGATCAGCAGGGACCCTCCAGGACCTCCTGGTTCTGCCCTGCCCCTCTCTGTGTCACCCCTGTCCTGTGCCACCCCTGTCCTGTGCCATCCCTTCTCTCCTCTCCTACATTCCCGAAATTCCAGCCCAATTTCCCTGGGATTCCAACCCTGGTCTCCAATTCCTGCTGCTCTGAGGGTCCATGAAGTGGAGGAGAACATTCCAGAGAATTCCTGGCACAATTCCCGGACAAGAATTTCTCAGAATTCCAAAGATTTCCCAGCACAATTCCCGACAGGAATTTCTGGGAATTCCAGAGCCCACCACAATTTTGGGGCACGAATTTACCAGAATTTCAGAGCCAGGCAGAATTCCCAACACAAATTTCCTGGAATTCCAAAACCCCCTGTTATTCTGGGGTGACCCCACACATCACAAAGGGTTTTTCCTTCCTCCACCCCTGATCCCACATTTCCCTGGAATTTCCTGGAATTCTGGAACCCCCACCCCCCCAATTATTCTCCAAAGTGATTTTCCAGCACAACTTTTCCTTTCCCCATCCCCGTTCCCACATTTCCTTTCCACTTCCAGCTGTTTCCCTGTTTGATCCCGGTGGGATTTTTTTGCCAGGGATGTTGATTATTAATTAATTAACGACTCCCTAATTAGCTGACCTCCAGTGATTGCCTTTCACACTCGGCTGCCCGGGTGAGGCTGTTTCTATTCCCAGCCTGGTCGATGCCTCCCAAGGTCACTGGGAGGGCGATCCCGAGCGGATTCCCGCATTTTCCATTTCTTTCCAGGAGAAAAATCACAATTCCAGCCAAAAACCTTGGAAAATGGGAACACCCAGGGCCTGGCAGGTGACCCTTCTTCCCTTGGGAAAATCCAGTTTATCCCAGTCCAGCTCAAGTCTGGTTTATCCCAGTCCAGCTCAAGTCTGGTTTTTCCCAGTTAAGCTTAAATCCAGTTTATCCCAGTCTAGCTCAATCCGCTTGAGATTTAAATTTGATTTCCAAGATTTAGGATTTTTTCCATCAATCCGACACATTTGGCAGGAATTGATTTAATTTAGGGACAAACACATTTAGGGGTTTTTCCTCTGGGGGGAAAACCCAAACTAGGGAGCTTTAGGGATAACGTCATCCACAAGTCTTGGCTTCCCAAAAACATTCTGGGGTGAATTCGAGGATTTTAGGAAGCTGGAAAAGGAGGAAAGGCAGGAAAACACCCCCCCCCCCCCCCCCACCCAGCCTTAGGTAGAAATATTTTTACTCTTTAAAATGGACTTTTAAAAAATGAAAGATTGAAACCCCCCAGGAAATTGTGCCAGGTCAGAGCTCCCAGATGATGGATTGGGATACAAACCCAGATGGAAAAAACCAGGATTTTTTTTGAATCTGAATGAGCTGGGCAGCACAAAGAATCCCCAGGGTAAAGCCGGGCTTTGTTAGACATTGATAAACAAAAGATCTTGCTCGATTCTGGGGTCGGAGAATTTGGGATTTTTCCCTCAGATATTTCCCACAGGAAGCTTTTCCCCCTTAAATCCCTGAAAACCAACCCGGAGCAGAATCACTGGAAAACCCAATGCTAATTCCATGGAAATCCAGACAGAGAAATCAAAACGCCACCACCATTGCCATGAAACCCCAAAAACGAGTTTTCCCCTTCCAAACTCACCTTGAGCTCCCCCCCAAAAAATATTTGGGGTGGCGGAGCGGGTAGAGGGAAAGCCGGGATTGCCTGGAGTCAGAGCTGTTCTTCCCACATCCCATCGACTGCAGTGCCGGCGGCTCCGGCTGCCGATGGATTTTGGGCAGCGCCGGTCGATGCCGGGAGCGCGGAGGATCACGGGCGGCTTCGGAGGGAACCAGGGATGGGATTTCCATCTGGGACCACCAGGATGTGGGAAATCCACCCCAACCTAAAGGATTTGGGGTTTTGGGGGGTTTTTTTCCCGGTGGATTTTGGGTTTTTAAGGAATTTTGGGAGGGGAACTGCTCTGATTTCTGTGTTCTGTGTCTGGATCTTAGGGAATGGCAGGAATTGACAGAGGTGGGATGATCCCAAACCCCATCCATGGGATGATCCCAAATCTCCATCCATGGAATGACCCCAAACCCTATCCATGGGATGATCCCAAATCCCCACAGTGGGATCATCCCAAACCCTATCCATGGGATGATCCCTAATCCCCACAGTGGGATCATCCCAAACCCTATCCACGGGATGATCCCAAATCCCCAAAGTGGGATCAACCCAAACCCTACCCATGGGATGATCCCAAATCCCCTCAGTGGGGTCATCTCAAACTCCCATCCATGGGATGATCCCAAACCCCCTCAGTGGGATGATCCCAAACCCCATCCATGGGATGATCCCAAATTGCCTCAGTGGGATGATCCCAAATCTCCATCCATGGAATGACCCCAAACCCTATCCATGGGATGATCCCAAATCCCCAAAGTGGGGTCATCTCAAACTCCCATCCATGGGATGATCCCAAACCCTCTCAGTGGGATGATCCCAAACCCTATCCATGGGATGATCACAAATCCCCAAAGTGGGATCAACCCAAACCCTATCCATGGGATGATCCCAAATCCCCTCAGTGGGGTCATCTCAAACTCCCATCCATGGGATGATCCCAAATTCCCTCATTGGGATGATCCCAAATCCCCAACACTGGGACGATTCCAAATCCCATCCATGGGACAATCCCAAATCCCTTCTCAGTGAGATTATCCCAAATCCCTTCTCAGTGAGATTATCCCAAATCCCATCCATGAGATGATCCCAAATCCCCAGCACGGAGATGATCCCAAATCCTCTGGAGAGCCGGGACCAGCCCAGGGGGATCCCCTCGAGCCTGGGCAGGTTTAGGGTCAGGATTGCCCCAGAATTCCTGGAATTATTCCCAATTCCACATTTTCCTTTCCACATCCATGAATTCGGGGTCGGGAATCGGCCGTTTCCGCCCGGATTCCTCCAGCCTTTTATCAGGAATATCAATAATTCCCCATCCAACAGCACCCAGCCCTCCATTCCAGAGAAAAACCAGGATTGGGAAATGGGATTTGGAGCTTTGGACTCATCCCAGATCGGGGCTTTTCCCTTGGGAACCATCCCATGTCCCACTCCAGGTGGGATCTGAGCTTTTTCCCGGCTCCCGCTGGATCAGATTTTCCATTCCGTGTGGAGCAGGGAATTTGGGAATATCCTCAGAGTCCCTGTTAATGTTGGATTTTGAGTAAAGATTTGGGGATTTCCTGCTTCAATCCGCTTTTCCCATTTTCCAGGCATTTCATTCTCCATGGGAATGTCTGAGCTGGGAGCCCAAGCGGAAGGAAAATCCATTTTTCCCAAGAATCCCGGGATGAATCCTGGGATGAGAACCCACCCCCACCCCTGCCAGGAAATCAGAATCCAGCTTTTGTCCTGGAAATCAAGAGAAAAGAATGGAATTTTACTTTCCCCCCACCACATCCACAGGAATTCACTGGGATTTATCACCTTGCATCCCTTGGGGTTTTATTAAATTCCCAGTTTTTATTAAATTTCCCAGAGAGAGAGGGGAGAAGGAAACAAAAGAAAATCCCTGGAACCCACAGGGAAATAATTCCCTAAATATCCGAGTTCATCCCAATTCCCTGGGCAGCTTTTTACCTTTCCCACCTCCAAAAAATCCCAGGATTTTGGCCAAAATGTTCAGAAATATTCAAAAGGTGCTCCAGCTTCCCTTCCAGCAGGAAAAAACTCGGATCCAGATGGATTTTCCAGTCTGGGCTGGGAATTGGGGCCGCTCAGTTGAAGGGAAAGCTGTGGATGGTCGGCAGAGGGAGACAGAGCCCGGGAGTCGCGTCCGGAGTTTGGGGATGTGCGGGATCCAGCCTGAGCTCGGCTTCCCAAATATCCCGATCAATGGGAACTGCCACCAAAAAATCGGGATTTCCAGCACTCCCGGGAAAAACTGACTTTTGGTCCTTGTCCCTTCCTTTATTCCCTTTTCCCCCATTTTATATTCACTTTTTTTTCCCTTCTACTTCCCCCCACCCCTTTTACTTTTGGTCCTTGTCCCTTCCTTTATTCCCTTTTCCTTTCCCTTTTCCCCTTTTATTTTCACTCTTTTTTTTCTTCTACTTTTTCCCCCCTTTTTATTTCTCTTTTTTTTTTCCCCCTCATCTCCTTTTCCTTTCCTTTTTTCCCTTTCCTTTCACATTTTCCACTTTTATATTTCACATTTTCCCCTTTTATATTTCACATTTTTCCCCTTCCCTTTTCTTTTCATTGTTTTCCTTTTGATTTCATTTTTTCCTTTCCCTTTTTTCCCTTTTTCCCTTTTCTTTTCCCCTGCATTTTTGGGGATAACCCTCCACATTTTGGGGGTGAACCTCCACATTTTGGGGATAAACCCCCACATTTTTGGAATAAATCTCCACATTTTTTGGGAGAAAACCCCCACATTTTTGGGATGAAACCCCACATCCTTTGGATAAATTTCCTATTTTTAAAATTCTTCTACTCCAAGGTTGGAAATTCCATTTATTGGTAAAAAAAAAACCAAATCCCCCCTTGCAGTGTAGGTTCAGGCATTCCCAGAGTTTTCTACAGTTTTCCCAAAAAAAATTAAGGACCTGAGAGGGAAAGTTACATTATTTTATAGTTAAAAAAAAAAAAAACAAAAAAAAAACAAACCCAACAACAAAAAAAAAAAAACGGAAAAAAGGAAAAATCCCTTTTATTTTTTACAGTTCTCCCAAAGGAACTTCAGGAGCTGAGAGAAAAAAATCCCATTATTTTACATTTTCCCAACAGGACCTGAGAAGAAAACTCCCATTATTTCCCAGTTTTCCCAACAGGAACAGAGAAGAAAAATTACATTATTTTACAATTTTCCCAAAGAAACTTCAGAAGCTGAGAGGAAAAATCCCATTTTTTGCAGATTTTCTAATGGAAGCTGGGAAGAAAAATCCCATTATTTTACAGTTTTCCCAAAGAAACTTCAGGAACTGAAAGGAAAAATCCCATTTTTTTACAATTTTCCCCAAGAAACTTTGGGAGCTGAGAAGAAAACTCCCATTTTCTTACATTTTTCCCAATGGGAGCTGAGAAGAAAAATCACATTATTTTACAATGTTTCCCAAGGAACTTTAGCAGCTGAGAGGAAAAATCCCATTTTTTTACAGTTTTCCCAAAGAAATGAAAATCCCATTATTTTACAATGTTCCCAAAGAAACTTCAGGAATTGAGAGGAAAAATCCCATTATTTTAGAGTTTTCCCAAAGAAATAAAAATCCCATTATTTTACAATGTTTCCAAAGAAACTTCAGGAACTGAGAGAAAAAAATCCCATTATTTTACAATTTTCCCAAAGGAACTTCAGGAGCTGAGAGGAAAAAATCCCTTTTTTTTTTGCACTTTTCCCAATGGGAGCTGAGAAGAAAAATCCCATTATTTCCCAGTTTTCCCAAAGAAACTTTGGGAACTGAGAAGAAAACTCACATTTTCTAACATTTTTCCCAATGGGAGCTGAGAAGAAAAATCCCATTATTTTACAATTTTCCCAAAGAAACTTCAGGAGCTGAGAGAAAAAAATCCCATTATTTTACAATTTTCCCATAGGAACTTCAGGAGCTGAGAGAAAAAATCCCATTTTTTTACATTTTTCCCAATGGGAGCTGAGAAGAAAAATCCCATTATTTTACAATTTTCCCAAAGGAACTTCAGGAACTGAGAGGATAAATCCCATTATTTCCCAGTTTTCCCAAAGAAACTTTGGGAGCTGAGAGGATAAACCCCATTATTTCCCAATTTTCCCAGTGGGAGCTGAGAAGAAAAATCCCATTATTTTACAGTTTTCCCAAAGAAATGAAAATCCCGTTATTTTACAATGTTCCCAAAGAAACTTCAGGAACTGAGAGGAAAAATCCCATTTTTTCACATTTTTCCCAATGGGAGCTAAGAAGAAAAATCCCATTTTTTAAGAATGTTTCCAAAGGAACTTCAGGAGCTGGGAGGATAAACCCCATTATTCCCCAATTTTCCCGATGCAAGCTGTGAGGTTAATTCCCATTATTTCCCAATTTTCCCGATGTGAGCTGTAAGGACAATTCCCATTTTTCCCGATGGATGCTGAGAGGATAAACCCCATTATTTGCCAGTTTTCCCGATGCAAGCTGCAAGGATAAACCCCATTATTTCCCTGTTTTCCCGATGTGAGCTGTGAGGACAATTCCCATTATTCCCCAATTTTCCCGACGCGAGCTGCAACAATAATTCCCATTATTCCCCAATTTTCCTGGCACAAGCTGTGAGGTTAATTCCCATTATTCCCCAATTTTCCCGACACGAGCTGCAACGATAATTCCCATTATTCCCCAATTTTCCCAATGCGAGCTGCAAGGACAATTCCCATTATTCCCCAATTTTCCAGACGCAAGCTGCGAGGATAATTCCCAATTTTCCCGACGGGAGCTGCGAGGACAATTCCCATTATTCCCCAATTTTCCCAATGCGAGCTGCGAGGATAATTCCCATTATTCCCCAATTTTCCCGACACGAGCTGCAACGATAATTCCCATTATTCCCCAATTTTCCCAATGCGAGCTGAGAGGACAATTCCCATGATTCCCCAATTTTCCCGACGCGAGCTGCGAGGATAATTCCCAGTTTTCCCGGTGCAAGCTGCGAGGACAATTCCCATTATTCCCCAATTTTCCCGACGCGAGCTGCGAGGACAATTCCCAATTTTCCCGATGGGAGCTGCGAGGACAATTCCCAATTTTCCCAGCGCAAGCTGTGAGGTTAATTCCCATTATTCCCCATTTTTCCCGACGCGAGCTGCGAGGACAATTCCCATTATTCCCCATTTTTCCCGACGCGAGCTGCGAGGACAATTCCCGTTCCCCGCTCCGGCTGCTCACACCCCGCCTTGGGCAGCGTCCGGGTGTCCCGGCTGCCCGCGGGCGCTGCCGGCGCTCACCGGGGCGTAGCCGCCCTCCCGGGGCAGGCACCAGCACCAGCCGGCGCCGCGCGGATCCTCCCGGAGCCGCCAGTCCACGCAGTCCAGCCCCGAGCGCATCCCGTCCAGCTGCTGCCAGTGCAGCCAGGCCATGGCCAGACCCAGCACCTGCGGGATGGAATTACGGGGATGTTCCGTCTGGAGCTGCCCGTGGAATCGTGGAATGGTTTGGGGTGGGAGGGGATCGAAGTTCATCCCGTGGATCCCGTGATTTTCAGAGATTGGGTGGATCCTACCTTGGACAGCTCCTCTGGGAATTCCATCCCTGCCCTCATTCCATCCCAAAATCCCACCAAAATCTCCCTTTTCCCATTCCCTACCTCCTGTCCCTCCATCCCTCGGACAGCTCCTCTGGGAATTCCATCCCCACCCTCATTCCATCCCCGCCCTCATTCCATCCCAAAATCTCACCAAAATCTCCATTTTCCCATTCCCTGCGTCCTGTCCCTCCATCATTTGGACAGCTCTTTTGGGAATTCCATCCCCACCCTCATTCCATCCCAAAATCTACATTTTTCCATTCCCTGCCTCCTGTCCCTCCATTTCTCGGAACAGCTCTTCTGGGAATTCCTTCCATTCCCGCTGTCATTCCATCCCAAAATCCCACCAAAATCTCCGTTTTCCCATTCCCTGCCTCCTGTTCCTCCATCCCTCGAACAGCTCTTTGGGAATTCCATCCTTGCCCTCATTCCCACCAAAATCTCCATTTTCCCATTCCTTGCCTCCTGTTCTCCATCCCTCAGACAGCTCCTCTGGGAATTCCATCCCCGCGCTCATTCCATCCCAAAATCCCACCAAAATCTCTGTTTTCCCATTCCCTGTGTCCTGTCCCTCCATCCCTCATCCCAAATCCCTCCCCAGCTCTCCTGGAGTCCCTTCAGGCCCTGGAACATGCTGGAAGGTCTCCCTGGAATTTCCCTTCTCTCCCATCCTAGCTCCAGAGCAAAGGGGCTCCAAAATTTTGGCTCAGTGTTGAATTTCCCTTCCCAAATCCAACTGGAAGTGGATCCCAAGGGGATTTTCTTAGATTGACAGCTCCCCAAACCCAGAAAAAACAGAAAATCCCATTCCTGGGAATGTTCTCCCTACACTGGGAGTGGCTGGGCCTTGCACAGAACTCACAAAATGGCTGAACATCGATTTTCTCTTCCCAAATCCCCCTGGAAGTGGATCCCAAGGGGACTTCCATGGATCAGCAGTTTCTCAAATGCAGAAAAAGTGGAAAATCCCATCCCTGGAATGCTCTCCCAGCACTGGGAGTGGCTGGGTCTCACCAAGAGACCTCTCTCAAAGCAACTCAGTGTTGATTTTTCCTTCCCAAATCCTCCTGGAAGTGGATCCCAGGGGAATTTCCATGGATCAACAGTTCTCCAGACTCAGAAAAAGCAGAAAATCTCATCCTTGGGAATGCTGTCCCAGCAGGGAGTAGCTGGGCCTTGCAGAGAATCAACCCCAAAGCAGCTCAGTGTCAATTGTCCCTTCCCAAATCCACCTGGAAGTGGATCCCAGGGGAATTTCCATGGATCAAAGTTTCTCAAATGCAGTAAAAGTGGAAAATCCCATCCCAGGAATGCTGTTCCAGCTTTGAGCCCATCCTGGATCCCTCAGCTGGCTCCTGCCCCATTCCCATTTCCCATGGATCCTCAGGGATTCCCAGCTGATCCAGGGAATGGGATCAATCCCAGCCCTGGGAAGGACAGCTGGTGGTTCCAGGGCTTTCCCAGCTCCTGGAATTCCAGGATTCCTGCCCTTGGGGGTGGATAAAGCACTGCAGGTGCTGAAGTGAAAAGTGTGGAATTCTCTGGGAATGAGGCTGCCACATCCTGTGTGGGATGTTTGGGAATGGCTCTGAATTCCAGGAGAGCTCAGAGACACCTCTGGGATAACGGGATTGTGCTGATCCCCATCCAACAGCAAATCCTTCACAATTTCAGTTTGCTAATCCCATTTCCATGGATGTCAAGCTGCAGCCTCATTCCCATTATTAAACTGTCATTGCTCCCAATTAAAATGCTGCTCAAATGGAGCCAGCGAAACCTTTGGAATGAGGGATTTTAGGGCAAATTTGTCATTTTTCCCTCCTGGAAAGATTTGTGTTTGCATTCCATGGAAACAGAGACAGGACTGGGGCAGTGATCCCTCCTGCTCCTCCTGCTGAGGGATCCCAGAGAAAATCAGGAATTCTGGGGGGGAATCAAACCATTCAAAGGCCTCAGTCAGGATACCAAATCCTAGAGAAAAACAGGAATTCTGGAAGGGAATCCAACCACCAAAGGCCTCAGTCAGCATCCTGAATCCCAGAGAAAATGGGGAATTCTGGAAGGGAATCAAACCATCCCAAGCCCTTGATCATGATCCCAAATTCCAGAGAAAATCAGAAATTCTGAGAGGGAAGGAATCAAACCATCTAAAGGCCTCAGTCAGGAGTCCAAATCCCAGAGAAAATCAGAAATTCTGGGAGGGAATTAAACCATCCCAAGCCCTTGATCAGGAAACCAAATCCCAGTGGAAATGGAGAATTCTGGGAGGGAATCAAACCATCCAAAGGCCTCAGTCAGGATCCCAAATCCCAGAGAAAATCAGAAATTCTGGAAGGGAATCAAACTATTCAAAGGCCTCAGTCAGGAGTCCAAATCCCAGAGAAATGCAAAAATTCTGGAAGGGAATCAAACCATCCCATGCTCTTGATCAGGATCCCAAATCCCAGAGAAAATCAGAAATTCTGGGAGGGAATCAAACCATTCCAAGCCCTTGATAAAGATCCCAAATCCCAGAGAAAATCAGAAATTCTGGGAGGGAACCAAACCATTCAAAGGCCTCAGTCAGGATCCCAAATCCCAGAGAAAATCGGAAATTCTGGGAGGGAATCAAACCATCCCAAGCCCTTGCTCAGGATCCCAAATCCCAGAGAAAATGGGGAATTCTGGGAGGGATTCAAACCATCCCAAGCCCTTGCTCAGGATCCCAAATCCCAGAGAAAATGGGGAATTCTGGGAGGGAATCAAACCATCCCAAGCCCTTGCTCAGGATCCCAAATCCCAGAGAAAATCAGAAATTCTGGGAGGGGAATTAATCCATCCAAAGGCCTCAGTCAGCATCCTGAATCCCAGAGAAAATGGGGAATTCTGGGAGGGAATCAAACCATCCCAAGCCCTTGATCAGGATCCCAAATCCCAATGGAAATGGAGAATTCTGGGAGGGATTCAAACCATCCCAAGCCCTTGCTCAGGATCCCAAATCCCAGAGCCGTCGCTGCTGCTGAGTTACGATCCCATTCCCGTCCCAGCCCGGCCCTAAATTCCCTCTCCTGCATAATGAGAATGGTGGAAGCTGTCAGGAATTATGGATGCATCCAATATCCGAGGGCGCCGCCTTCTCCCGGATCCGCCGATTTTACGGCACCGCCGGGGAAAAGGGGAACAAAACCGAGCAAAGCTGGGGCTGGAAAAATCTAAAAAGTGGAATTTTTGGAAATTGGATGAGGATCTGGGAGAACTGCTTGGGAATTGTTGCTACTGGAAGTTCCTGGCTGGAAGTGGATGTTTCCCATGGTTTTTGAGTGCCCAGGGGGTGCAAATCCATGGAAAAGCTGCTCCTCCAGGAGGTAAATAAATGCCAGGATCTTCACACGAGGGAATCCATAAAATTCCCAATGGGAATTCCATTCAATTTCCATGGAATGAGACACTCCCGGACCCAAAGCATTCCGTGATTCCTCTAAACCTGGTTCCTGTCTCCCACGTACAATTCCAAGGCTCAGCTCCATCCCAAAGCCCAGCTTTGCTTATGGGATCTCCATTGGTTCCTCTGGATAAGTTTTCCACTGGGAATTGGGGTTGGAATCACCCCAAATCCTCCCTGGAAGAGATGAACAGATCCTCTCTTCCTCCTCTGCAAAAAGGGCTCGGGAAGGTCAGGAAGCAACACAGGAAAAGGCTCAAAATTCCATTTTCACCTCATTTTCCAGTGGAAAAAGTGCCTGGAAGTCCATGGATATTTTCCCTTAGGGAAAATTCCCTGCAAAAAACCCTTTTCCATGGAAATGTGGGAAATGCTGAACCATTCCAGGCATTCCCAGAGTTAACAACACCCAAAGTTGGTGGTTTTTTCCCCTCCTTTTTGACTTGGGATTGGGATTTATGGAGAAGTCAGATGGAAAAATCCCGATTATTCCCTTTTCCCACTCCGTTAACGCTTGAGGAAACCCCGAGGCATTGGAGAGCAAACAAATCCCAAATTAATCTTCCAAAGAAATGTTCCCTCTGCACAGGGAAGGTTTTCCATCCCTGTCACTGGGAGATGAAGATGCAGGCCTGGCTGGAGGATAATTCTGGTTTTTTTCAGGGAATGGAGCCGTCGATCTCCGGGATTGACGCTCCGGGGAGGGAACGGCTGCAATGCAGAGTCTGGAGATGGATGGGACAGAGGGAAAAAAAATTCCTGGGGATGGATGGGAGCCCTTGGCAGGGACCTTCCAGGGATTGCTCTCCTTTAATTTGGGAGCAGCACCTTTGGCTTCTTCGGGATGGGAAAAATTCATGGTTTTTTAGGGAAGGAACAAGGATTGCAGAGGTTTTCCTGCTCCCATTTCTGTTTTATTGCAGTGGCTGAGAGGGGAAGGGAATGATCCTGGAGCCCCTCTGGAACCAAGCTGGGAAAACTGGGAATGTTCACTGGGAGAAGGAAAATTCCAGGGAGAGCTTCCAGCACATTCCAGGGCCTGAAAGGGCTCCAGGAGAGCTGGGGAGGAATTTGGGATAAAGGATGGAGAGACAGGACACAGGGAATGGTTTCCCATTGGGAATGGGTGTTGGGAAAAACAAAGACTTGACAGGAAGCTCTCACAGCTGTGTATGTGCAGCAGAAATATTTTTGAATGTAGAATCTGAAGAAGGAATAGAAATGAAAGCAAGTTTTGATACAGAAGGAAATAATTGCTGAGTCTGTCTTACTGGGTAACTAGAAGGCAAAAGGTGTGTGAGTTGTAGGGCAAAAGGTGTGTTAGTATGTGAGTTGGAGGGAGAAAAGGATAAACCCACCTCAAAGAGAAGATGTTTTTACCAAGCTACAAGATTTTCACAGGCAAACAAAAATACCATGTTGCAAGTAAAAAACCAGAATTTTCCACTGCAAGAAAACTGAAAAACAACTTCTAACTTAAACTGTAGCACACAAACTTTTGGTGATTGGAGAATAGAAACATGAATATGGTAATGTTAGTAATTAGGATAGGCTGTAGGTAATAGTCAAGGTATTGATTGATTGTCATGTATTAGGATGCTCAGCAAAGTAAATAATGCACTGAAACCAGAACCAGAGCAGCTCCAGACAAAGCCAGAGCTGCTGCTGAGCTGGGCTGGGCTCTGCCACCCACAGCCCTGAATTTCTGAATCCCCTGGATACAACAAACAGCATCCCAAGAGCCACCTGGAACCCTGCATCCCTCCTCTGGGCTCTCACAAATGGGGACACTTGGGTGGGATTTTGGGAATGAGGGTGTGAGGGGCTGGGATGGAATTCCCAGAGGAGCTGTGGCTGCTCCTGAATCCCTGGGAATTGTCCCAGGAATTGCCCCTGCCCATGGCAGGGGTGAGATCGGATCCTTCCCAACCCAAACCACTCCAGGATTCTCTGGAATAACATCAGGACAAAAAAAAAAAAAAAATCCCTGGAAAGTCGCGGGAAGGAACGAAACTCCAGGGCCGGAGTTTTTTCGCCTCATTTCCAGCCCGAGCACGTCCCCAGCCCCGCCGAGAATCCTGCGGGAGGCAGGGAAGGACGCGGAGGCGGCGGCAGGAAAAGGATGGATGAGCTCGGCTGCTCCCGCTGGAAAATCCGGGGCTGCTCCGTGATTAAACACAACCAGCCCGAGGCCACGGCGGGGGATTGGGGATGAAAAGGTCCTTGGGAGTGACGGGGAATGTGTGGGATGAAGGGCACGGAGTGGGGTTGAAAGACGGGAATTTGGGGTTGCTGGGGGATGGGAAAAAAGAGAATTCCAGGGATGGATCGAGGTGGAGTTTGTGCCTCGCTCCGAATGGAGGGGAAAATCAACACTGGAAAAAATGGGATTGCGGTTTTTTCTTATAAAAAATCCGGGATGTTCCTGGGTTTGGGGGAATCTCGGATTCCCTCGGGAGCGGCTCCCCCTCGGTGCTGGATCCAGGCGGGATTTTCCCGGTGTCAAGTCTCCAGTCACAGCCAATCCCACCAGGATCAGCTTTCACTGAGCCTGATTCTACCTCTCCTGCACCTCAGGATCCCACCTGAACATGGGAAAAGCAGAGAAAACCTGGAAAATCCAGCACTTCCTGCAGGATGGGAAGGTCAGGTGGGATCATTCCCAGGTGGGAAGAGAACACAAGAATTCCCACTGTGCAAGGGGGCTCCAAGCCAGCCAGAACTTTCCTTAGATCATTTTTCCAGCATCCAAGAGCCAGTGCTCCCACCAGATCCAAGGAAAAGCTGGGATGGGGTCCAGAAACCAAGCGCAGATCCTCAACCTCAGAGCCCTGGGGCCAAAGTTTGACCACAGGGAACAGGAATAATTAGGAAAAGTGGGGGAAACCTCAAAGCCGGGGTCAGGACATGGATGAGAATCCCAGGACATGGATCAGATTCCCAGGACATGGATGAGAATCCCAGGACATGAATTAGAACCCCAGGACGTGGATGAGAGTTCCAGGACATGGATGAGAGTTCCAGGACATGGATGAGAATCCCAGGACATGGATCAGAATCCCAGGACATGAATTAGAACCCCAGGACATGGATGAGAATCCCAGGACATGGATCAGATTCCCAGGACAGGGATCAGAATCCCAGGACATGGATCAGAATACCAGGACATGAATTAGAACCCCAGGACATGGATGAGAATCCCAGGACATAGATGAGAGTTCCAGGACATGGATGAGAGTTCCAGGACATGAATGAGAATCCCAGGACATGGATCAGAATCCCAGGACATGGATCAGAATCCCAGGACATGGATCAGAATCCCAGGACAGGGATCAGAATCCCAGGACATGGATGAGAGTTCCAGGATGTGGATCAGAATCCCAGGACAGGGATCAGAATCCCAGGACATGGATGAGAGTTCCAGGATGTGGATCAGAATCCCAGGACAGGGATCAGAATCTCAGGACATGGGTGAGAATCCCAGGACAGGAATCAGAATCCCAGGATGTGGATCAGAATCTCAGGACACAGATCAGAATTCCAGGACATGAATCAGAACATCAGGACATGGATCAGAATCCCAGCACAGGGATCAGATTCCCAGGACAGGGATCACAATTCCAGGACATGCAATCTTTTGGCATCCAGGAAGTTTCCCACCGAGAAGGTTGTGTCCCCACCGAGGGACATTTTCCATGTGGGACAAAGGGCAGGGCTGGCACAGCTCAGTCCCTGCACTCTTCCCAAAATTCCCAGCTCTGTCCCCTCCTCACACCCACCCCTTTCTGCCCAGATCCACAATTCCAGGCCAGTCAAATCCTCAGATTATGGATTTCTGGAATGGGAGCTGTCTGAGGGCTGGCAGCACCATTTCCCTCTGAATTCCCTCCAAATCCTGGCAGGATCCAACCCAACCCATCTTCCAAGTGCAGAAATTGGGGAGCAGATGGGGAGGAGCTCGTGCTGAGACCCATCAGCATTCCCGGGGATTTGTCCCCAGCATTCCCAATTAATGGCACCACTCCAGATCCATCAGGGCTCGGCATTCCCGCGGATTTCTCCCCAGCATTCCCAATTAGCAGCCGGCTGTTAATGGCTGAGGCTGCGGGGGGCGGCGCCGATGGATCGGGATGAGATAAAGCCCCATTCCAGCCCTTTTAACTCCCCATTCCTGCCTTTTGAAATGCTCATTTGGGAGGAAACACTCCCAAAAAATTCAGGAATGACAGCCAGGAGCAGCTCCCCTGCCTCGGGATCGTGTCTGAACCACCTGCAAGCCCCAAGTCCAGCTCTGACAAATTATCCCGAATTTCCCCTCAGCTGCCACTTTGTCCAAGCTCTTCCTGCCTTTTGGTATGAGCAGAAAACCAGGAAGAATTTTACCAATAAAACCAGGAATCATTTCATTCCCTTTGGGATCAAACCCCACCCTTGGGAAGTGCCACCCTCAGCAATCCCAACACAACCACAGAAGGGAAGGGTTTTGTGGGCCTTGAAATAAATCCAAAAAATGGTCAAATCCACAGCAAATCCTCACAGTTTGGTCTGGAATAATTCAGAGGAGATCCAAGGCTTGGCAAACCCTGCTGAATTTGGGATTAGGATTTATCCAAGTGGAGTCTGGGATTGGGATTTATCCAAGTGGAATTTGGGATTGGGATTTATCCAGAGTGGAATTTGAGACTGGGATTTATCCAAGTGGGATTAGGGATCGGGATTTATCCAAGTGGAATTTGGGATTGGGATTTATCCAAGTGGAATTTGGGATCGGGATTTATCCAAGTGGAATTTGGGATTAGGATTTATCCAGAGTGGAATTTGGGATTGGGATTTATCCAATTGGGATTTGGGATTGGGATTTATCCAATTGGGATTTGGGATTGGGATTTATCCAATTGGGATTTGGGATTGGGATTTACCTGGAGTCCCATTCCTGCTCTGTTTGCCAGGGGCTGGGAGGACAAACAGGACAGGATTTGCTGGATTTGCTTCCAGGGGCTGTTCTTGGATCCCAAATTTTGGATTCCAGGAGGGATCCAAGCCCACTCTGCCAGGGGTGACTTTTCCTGCCCCAGCCACAAATCCCATTTGGAACTGGGATTCCAAATGATTTCTCCTCCACCCTCCAGCACAGCAAAAGGAGCTGAGACCTCAGACCAGCTCTGCTGGTCGGGGCTGGAGCTGAAAACCCCAAAACTGGGAGTTCATCCCTTGTGGGTCTTTCCAGCTCAGAGTTCCAGGAATCCAGGAGAGGATTCCCAAGGGGTTCCCCACATACCTGAGGCAGCAGCAGGGAGCAGACAATGGCCAGGGTGGCCTGGAAGTTGTCCTTGAGCCAGAGCCCCACGGCGTGGATGCAGCCCCGGACGTGGATGGTGCCGAGCAGCTCCAGGCGCTGGGGGAGCAGAGACAGGATCCCAAATTCCTGCTGCATTCCCAGGAACTGCAGCTTTCCCAGGAACAACCTCAGGCTGGGGATTTTGGCCCAAATCACCACTCCAAGGGGAGAAGTTTTCATTCTCTTGTAAAGGAAGTTTTGGAGCTGAGGTCCAAACGTTGTAAGGATTAAATCCCGAATTTTGGGGCCATGAGTGTGACCTGGGAGAGATCCTGGATCATTGGATTCCCTCAGCTGGGACCTCTCCAAGCTGGGAATTCCCATATTTCTGCACTGGGGAGTTTCCTGAGGCTGATCCCCCCACCCTCAAACTCTGCCCTTTCCCCCCACTGGGAATGTTTAGGGAATTCCAAGGTGAGAATCCCTGTGCTGAGGAAGGGCTGGGATCCCTGGGCACCAAAAGTGCCCCAAAATTCCAGGGAAATGCCCCAAAACTCAGTTTGGAGCAGCTGCATCCCAGCCTTGCTTAGGAATTGGGAATTCCTGCAGGGAGAATTGGATTTTTGGGATTTGGGGAGGAAGGAGCAGCGAATTCCCAAAAATTCCAAGGTCACCTGCTTGTCCAGGGCACGGTACCCACACAGGGTGTTCACCACTCCTCCAGGAGCCTGCAGAGAACAGGAAAGGATTTATCCCAGGAAAGGCAACAGGAAAACACCAGAAATCCAAATGAAATCAGGAATTCCAAAGGTGCCCAGCACGGGACAATGGGGTCTGTTCCCTCAGAGTTTGGGGTGTTCTGAGTGGACTGAGGGGTCTTGAGGGCAAATCCCAACCCAAACCATTCCAGGATTCTGGAGCCAGGTTGGGAGAGCTGGGAATGTTCACCAGGAGAAGGGAAATTCCACTGAGAGCTTCCAGCACATTCCAGAGCCTGAAGGGGCTCCAGGAGAGCTGGGGAGGGATTTGGGATAAGGGATGGAGGGACAGGACACAGGGAATGGCTTCTCACTGGGAAAAGGGGAAATTTAAATGGGATTTTGGGAAGGAATGAGGGGAGGAGGGGCTGGGATGGAATTCCCAGAGCTGCTGGGATCCCTGGGAATGTCCAAGACCAGGCTGGAGCCACCTGGAACAGTGGGAATTGTCCCTGTGGGTGGCCCTGGATGGGATCTAAGGTCAGGAAATTCCCAAGGAATTTGGCTCTCCTGGTTCTTTTCCCAGAATTCTGGGACTAATTCCTTAATGAACGAGGCCAAATCCCTCCCAAGGTTTTGGTGCTTCCCAGGTTCTGCTTCTCCTGGAGATTCCAGAGCCTTTGGTGAGGTCTCACTTCCCAAAAAACCTGTCCAGGTGTCAGAGCCACAGCCAGGGTCTTTCTCTCTTGGAAATTCCATGGATATTTCATGGATTCAATGGACTTGGCTCCCAGAGCATCCTCTGGACCCAGCTCAGGGAATTCTGGAATGGTTTGGGTGGAAAGGGGCCTTGAATCCCATCCCACATCAGGCAACTTCTCAAAATCCCAGGCTGCTCCAACCTGACCCTGAACATTCCCAAAAACTTGCCCAAATTCTCCCCCTCCGGATTAATGGAATTTTTCCCTCTCCCTGCTCCTTGCTGAGTTGTTTTTAGGTTTTTTTTACCAAATTGTCCCCCCAGAAAAACCACAGGAGTGTAAAAATACCCAAAAAAGCTCCCTGCAGCCCATCCTCACGGCAGGAATTCCTCATTCCATCTCCAGGAGCCTCGGGAGTCCTTAATCAAGGCCCTGATTAGAGAGGATCTCAAATCTGCATCTCATTTGCATATCAGGCCTGCACAGCTAATTAAACCCCTTCACATCTCCCTCTTTTTCCATTAAAAACCCCTGGAACAAGGAGGGATTGATGAGGAATTTTCCTGGTGCCAGGGCGCTGATATTCCCGGAGATCCGGAGCTTGGCAGAGCCTTTTTTGGAGTTCTGGATCATATTTGGAATTTTTCCTGGATCCTGAGGTTTTATCCTTGCATGGGTTGGATTAAACAATCCAGGCTCAGAGTGCTTTGCGGAAAATCCCACCTTGGTTCTGATTCCCAGGAGAAATTCCTGGCTCTGGAATTCCACTCTCTCTGCAGCCTGGCTCCATCTGGGGAGTTGGAATTCCAACTTTTCCCAATCCCAAGAATCCAGAGGGATCCTTCGGCAAAGCCCTCCCAGCCCTGCTGGCAGCAAATTCCTCAAAAATCCCTCAGTTCCCCAAAAAATCCCTTAGTTCCCCAAAAATCCTTTCATTCCCCAAAAATCCCAGAAAGTTCCAAGCCCCACAGCATCCAGATGGGAATGGGACTGGGGGAGGATCCAGGCTGGGATGGAGCTGACTCAGATCCCAAAATCCTGGAATTCTTTGGGTTAGGAGGGACCTTAAATCCCATCCAGGGCCACCCTGGGACAATTCCTGCAATCCCAGGGAACTCCAGCCTGGCCTTGGACATTCCCAAATATCCAGAGCAGCAACAACTTGTCTGGGAATTCCATCCCAAAATCCCATTTCAATCTCCATTTTCCCATTCCCTGTGTCCTATCCCTCCATCCCTTATCCCAGTCCCTCTCCTGGAGCCCCTTCAGGCTCTGGAAGTGGCTCCAAAATTTTCCTGGAATTTCCCTTCTCCAGGCAAACATTCCCAAGTCTTTCCAAGCTGCTGTTGGTTTTCTTCCCAAATAATTCATTTCCAAACCTTTTATAATCCACAGTTGGAAACCTCAGAATTCCCAACAACTCCTCCATTATCCCAGGAATTGGCCTCCACAATCCCAGAAAATGCCAGACCAATCCATAAAGAAAACATTCCTATTCCATCTCCTTCCCCCTCTTCCAAAAAAATTCCCTCAAACCCTTTTCCAGGCAGGAATGCCATGAAGCAGAATCTCCTTGGAGCAGAAAAAACATCAGGAAAAGGGAATTTCTCTGAAATTCTGATGTTTTTCATAAATAAATATTCGTATTTCAACTCCTTTTCTCTCTCCTGATGAAATTCCCTCTAATCTTTTTCCGAGTGGGAATGACAAAGCAGAAACCCCTTGGAGCAGAAAAGCCATTGGGAAAAGGGAATTTCCATGAATGAATATTATTATTATTATTCCATCTCCTTCCCCCTCTCCTGATGAAATTCCCTCTGATCTTTTTCCAGGTGGGAATGCCATGAAGCAGAAATCCCTTGGAGAAGAAAAAACACCAGGAAAAGGGAATTTCTCTGGAATTCTGGTGTTCCTACATAACTAAATATTATTATTCCATCTTCTTCCCCCTCTTCCAAAAAATTTCCCTCAAACCTTTTTCCAGGTGGGAATGACAAAGCAGAAACCCTTTGCAGCAGAAAAACTGGCGGGAAGAGGGAAATTCCATGAATAAATATTATTATTATTCCATCTCCTTCCCCCTCTCCTGATGAAATTCCCTCTGATCTTTTTCCAGGTGGGAATGCCATGAAGCAGAAATCCCTTGGAGAAGAAAAAACACCAGGAAAAGGGAATTTCTCTGAAATTCTGGTGTTCTACATAATTTATATTATTATTCCATCTCCTTCCCCCTCTTCCAAAAAATTTCCCTCAAACCCTTTTCCAGGCAGGAATGCCATGAAGCAGAATCTCCTTGGAGCAGAAAAAACATCAGGAAAAGGGAATTTCTCTGAAATTCTGGTGTTTTCGATAAATAAATATTCGTATTTCAACTCCTTTTCTCTCTCCTGATGAAATTCCCTCAAACCTTTTTCCAGGTGGGAATGACAAAGCAGAAACCCTTTGCAGCAGAAAAACTGGCGGGAAGAGGGAAATTCCATGAATAAATATTATTATTATTCCATCTCCTTCCCCCTCTCCTGATGAAATTCCCTCTGATCTTTTTCCAGGTGGGAATGCCATGAAGCAGAAACCCCTTGGAGCAGAAGAGGCATTAGAAGAGGGAATTTCCAGGGAATTTTGGGGCTCCCTGTGGCGCTCACCCCGCGGACGCAGCAGGAATGGGGCACCCCACAGGCCAGGGCCCCGCTGCCATTGCAGGCATGGTACTGGTTCACTTCCCAATCCCGGAATTCATCCCCTCCACAGCAGGAAAACTGCAGGAAAAACACAGGGAGAGGGTGAGGGGGGAGCTGGGAAACTCTGGAATTCCAGGAGAAACCAGGGAAGGGATTCCTGCTCCACAGGGATTTGGGGTGGGGTTGGGAAATTCCTCCCTGGGGAAGGGCAGGGATGGAATTCCCAGGGAATTCCCCTGGAAAAATCCTGGAAAAGGGGTTTGGAATCAGCCTGGTGGCCCTGGGATAGCAGGGAATGGATTCTCATGGACACAGGGATAATTAATTGGGATAATGGGAAGGAATTCCTCCCTGGGGAAGGGCAGGGATGGAATTCCCAGGGAATTCACCAGCCCTGGAAACTCTGGAAAAATCCTGGAAAAGGGGTTTGGAATCAGCCTGGTGGCCCTGGGATAACAGGGAATGGATTCCCATGGACACTGGAATAACAGGAGATAATTAATTGGGATAATGGGAAGGAATTCCTCCCTGGGATGGAATTCCCAGAGAAGCTGGATCCTTTGGAAGTGTCCAAGGCCAGGCTGGAACAACCTGGGATAGGGGAAGGGATCCCTGCCCATGGAAAAAGAGGAATTTTATGATCCCATCCAACCCAAACCATTCCATCATTCCAATCCAATTCCCTGCATCTCCACTTTCCAATTTTTCCCTGCTCCCAGGGAAGTTGAAGAGTAAAAAAAATGGGATTTTTTTCCCATTTATCCCCATTTTAGTGGGATTTGTGGCTTTCCCAGGGCCTTGGATGTATCTGTGGGATCAGCCTCATCCACACTTCCATGGTTTAATTCCCAGTGACAAATCCAGCTTTTCCTGAGGCAGGGATGGCTCCAGCAGAGCCCTCAGGGATGGATTTGGTGGCTCTGAGCCATCCCACAAAACCCCATCAGCCCACAGGGATTTCTCTTCCCATCAGGATAAATCGAGATCAAATCCTGCAGCTACAAAGGGGAAAAAAATAAAAGAACAACAAAGAAAAATTCTCCATTTTTTTTCTCTTTTCCTGCAGCGAAGATGAAAAAAATTCCAATCAAAGTCACTCCGTGTCCTCCATGGAATAAAGATGAGCCTGTTCCCAACCAGCTCATGGAAAACAATCTGAATGTGAGATTTTCCCCCAAAAGGAAAAGCCTGGAATGTCCAGGAAAGGTTGGAATGCTTGGAAAAGTAGGGAAAAAAGAATTTTTTCCATTTTTTTAAGCACTAAACTCATCCAGGAGCAGATTTTGGGAGAGGTTTTTCCCTCTGCTCCCCTTTTCCAAGGGAAAGAAGGAAAAATTTCAGGGATCTTCCTGCCCTGGATTTCTTTTGGTCCCACCTGTGCTGGAAAGGGTGACCAGCTCCAAAAAAACTGCTGGAAAGGGAAAAAGGGGAGGAAAATCCCAAAGGGAAAAAGCAGGTGGGAAAAATGCTGGAAAAATACCATGGAATGGTGGAAAAATCCATGGAATGGTGGAAAAATGCCACAAAATCATCTAGAAGGAGCTTGATCTGATAATTGTTTGCAGGTGCAGGAATTCCCAGAAATAAATCCACTTTTCCTGGAGATTCATGGATTCCCAGAGCTCTGGGAAAGGCCAGGAATTCCCAGCTCCATTTCTCACCCATGCAGAATTCCAGCCTTGTCCTGGAGAGGTTGGAGCAAAATTTGGGAGAAATTCCAATCTTTCCCCAAATCCAAGGATTCCAGAGAGTTCCCAGTCTGGTTTTGAGCTCAGCTCAGCAAGGCCAGACCCAAAGTCCAAAAGCTAAGGAGGAGCCCTGGAATTAAAGTTTTAAATCCCAAAGGGAAGGAGATTCCCAGGTTCCTCCACTCCAAATCCAGGGATAAAATTTATGGATTTGGGATTATTCCAGAAAAATAGAGGGAATTTGGGCTAGGGTAGGAGCATCCCACATTCCTGGGAGCAGCTGGGCCTCAAAGCCAGGATCTGCTCCCCAATCCCACTTGGGACATTCCCAAAATTCCTTCCTCAAATTTTGGGATTTTTTTGTGGATTTTCCCATTTAAGAATGCTCAAAGCTGGGCCCTGCTCCCCTAATCCCACCTGGGACATTCCCAGAATTCCTTCCTCAAGTTTTGGGATTTTATAGGGTTTTTTTCCACTTAGGAATGCTCAGAGCCAAGAAATTTCCACCAGAAAAATCCACACAGAGCATGTGAGTGATCCCAGAATCCCCAATCCTGTGGGATGTGGGGGAATAGTTGGGTTTGACCTTGGAGGGCTCTTCCAACCTCAGCAATTCCATGGAAAGATTGGAATTCTCTCTTCTCCCAGCTCCCACAAATCTGGGATTTTCCCTGTCCTGCTGCTGGGGACTCCAGGGAAAAGAGATTTTCCTAAGGGTTTTTGTGTTCCTGGAGAAGATTTTAAATTGATTTCTTTCCCTTCTCCAGGTAGGTTGGGAAGAGACTAAAAAATTCCAAGCAGAGATTTCCCACCAAAACACAGGAATGGAAATATCCTGACAAAATCCAGGAGCAGCCAAGGCTCCTCCCAGGGCACACAAATCCCAGGACAATTCCCAAAAAATCCTCCTGGGCTGAGCCTGGGGAGGAAAAATCAGGCAAGAAATCCCACAGAAAACCCAACCAGGTGAAGATACCCAGGGATGGCAATAACTGCAAATCCAGGGAAAACAGGGCATGGGATTCACCTTTCCTTGGAAAACTTCCCCCTTTTCCCATCCAAACCTTTTCCTGCACAAAATCCAGGATATTTTTGAAGTCCAGGTCATCGTAGTAGTGTCGGATTCCCTCCTGGATGTTGGAGTGTAAAACCTCGTTCATCTGGGATGGAGAAACCCAAAAATGTGGGAAAACTCAGGGAAGACAGCACAACATTCCAGGTTTTTCATGGCTGCCACCAGAGGAGGAATTTTATCCCGTCCCAAGGTGATTTCCTGGGATCAAATCCATCATTTTGGAGCTGTCTGAATCCATTCCTGGCACATCCAGGCAGGCCAAGGAATTTTTATCCACCTGATTTTTCCTGTTCTGCTGGATTTTATTCCATTTTGATTCAATTTTTGGGAATAGCCATTCCATTTTTGGGAATAACCATTCAACTTCTGGGAATAGCCATTCAACTTTTGGGAATGACCATTCTGGTTTTGGGAATGACAATTTTTGGGAATGACAATTCAGACTCCTCCAAACACCTAATCCCATGTAAAATCAGGATTTTAGCTCCTGGCTGAGGGCTCTGAGAGGGAAATTATCCATGGAAAAATATTCCACAAGTGGGAATAGAGCCCTCATGGAGCCCTGGATCCTTCCTGATCCCAAGAAATCCCTCAGAATTCCACCCAGGAATGGTGTGGATGGGCTGGGGCTGGCACTTGAGGGAATTAATTAAGCACTAATTGGATGGAAAAGGCATTTTATGGATGCCTGGAAATGTTCCTGGGGAGGCTCTGAGTATCCAGGGCAGAGCCAGAGTGGATTCTCCACTCGATTCCCAAAAAACCACCAGGCAGGAATATTAAGGGAGGGAAGAAGGAAATTTTTCCCTGAGTTTGGAACAGGTGGAGAAAAGGGAGGGAAGAGAAAAATTCCATTTTCAATACACTGGAAAATTTAAGGTTGGGAAGAGAGGGAACAGGGACAGAACTCAGGAACAGGGAAATCGTGCTGGGGATGATTCCTGGGAATCTCAAAGAGCTCAGGGAGCCTTGGGAATATTTTCATTCCTGGTTTTTACCAAACCAACACATTCCTGGCTTTTCCCATTTCCTGCTGCTTTGTCCTCAGAAAGGCTGATCCCAGTTCCCTTTCTGGGAATGACAATGCTGTTTTAGGGAATGACAATTCCATTTTGGGAATGACAATTCCATTTTGGGAATGACAATTCCATTTTGGGAAATGGCAATTCGATTTTGGGGAATGACAATTCGATTTTTGGGAATGGCAATTCCATTTTTGGGAATGGCAATTCCATTTTTGGGAATACTGATTTTCCAGGTGGGACTTGAAGCTCCCTGGGTTCTGCTCCCTTTCCACCCCTCCCTCCCTGCCCAGGATCCAAACCCCATTAATCCCCCCGGTCTCATTTGCATATCAACGGAGCTGATTTGCATAATGAGCACTTGGAGGCCGTGGAATTAATTCCTGATTTCATCTGAAATCCAATTAATTCCGGGATTTGGGAGTTTGATGAACATCCATTGTTCCAGAGGCGGATTTGTGCTTCCCACAATTCCAGGTCAGGTTTGTCACTCCCCCCTCCCTCCCCCTCTCATTGTTTGGGGTTTAATTAACTTTTGATATCATCCTATTAAATTCAAATTAATTTTAAATCAATTGAACTTTAAAACTCCAGCTGCATCCCAAAGTTACTGCTGAGGAATGACCATTCCAATTTTGGGAATAACAACAATTCCATGGTCAGGAGTTGCAATTCCATTTTCAGGAACAGCAATTCAATTTTTGGGAATAACCATTCAATTTTTGGGAATAATCATTCAGTTTTTGGGAATAAAAAATCAATTTTTGGGAATAACCACTGCATTTTTGGGAATAGCCATTCTGGTTTTGGGAAAGGCAATTCAATTTTTGGGAATAGCTGTTCAACTTTTGGGAAAAACCACTCCATTTTTGGGAATGGCAATTCCATTTTTGGGAATTTTTGGGAATAACCACTGCATTTTTGGGAATAGCCATTCAATTTTTGGGAATGGTCACTCCATTTTTGGGAATAACCATTCAACTTTTAGGAATTGCCATTCAATTTTTAGGAATAGCAATTCCATTTTGGGGAACTTTTGGGAATAACCACTGCTTTTTTGGGAATAGCTGTTTAATTTTTGGGAATGACTAAAGAATTTTCAGGAATTCCAGGCTCTGGAGGTGACCCTGGGGCTGTCCCCATTCCCACCTTGCTCTCGAAGATGATCTCCATGAGGATCAGCAGCAGCTCTGTCAGGAAGATCAGCAGGAGCACCCAGAAGAACTGGAATGAGGAAAGGATGGATTATCCCAGATCTGAATCCTATTCCAACACCCAGACACCAGGGAACAAGGAATTCCTCATCAGAATTCTGCTTTTCCCTGGAATTTTGACCAAAATTCTGCCTGGGTGGACGTGTCCCCATGTGCCACTGTCCATTGTGGAGAGGGAGGCTGGGAAAGAATCAGGAAGGGATTGGGAAGGGATTGGGAAAGGATGAGGAAGGGATTGGGAAGGGATTGGGAAGGGATTGGGAAAGGATGAGGAAGGGATTGGGAAAGGATGAGGAAGGGATTGGGAAAGGATGAGGAAGGGATTGGGAAAGGATGAGGAAGGGATTGGGAAAGGATGAGGAAGGGATTGGGAAGGGATTGGGAAGGGATTGGGAAGGGATTGGGAAGGGATTGGGAAGGGATTGGGAAGGGATGAGGAAGGGATTGGGAAGGGATTGGGAAGGGATTGGGAAGGGATTGGGAAAGGATGAGGAAGGGATTGGGAAGGGATTGGGAAGGGATTGGGAAGGGATTGGGAAGGGATTGGGAAGGGATTGGGAAAGGATGAGGAAGGGATTGGGAAGGGATTGGGAAGGGATTGGGAAGGGACTGAGAAAGACCAGAAAGGGATTGGGAAGGGATTGGGAAGGATGGGGAAGGGATTGGGAAGGGATTGGGAAGGGATTGGGAAGGGATTGGGAAGGGATTGGGAAGGGACTGAGAAAGACCAGAAAGGGATTGGGAAAGGATCAGGAAGGGATTGGGAAGGGATTGGGAAGGGATCAAAGAGAATCAGGAAGGGACTGGAAAGGGATCACAAAATGATCAGGAGGATTGAGAAGGATGGGGGAGGATCAGGAAAGGATTGGCAAGGGATTGAGTAAGACCAGGAAGGGAGCAGGAAGGGACCAGGAAGGGAGGAGGAAGGAACTGGGAAGAGAGTGGGAAGGGAGCGGGAAGGATCAGGAAGGAATTGGGAAAGGATTGAGAAAGGATTGGGAAGGGATCAGGAAGGGAGCAGGAAGGAACTGGGAAGGGACTGGGAAGGGATTGAGGAGGGATTGGAAAGGATTGGGAAGGGATTGGAAAGGACCAGGAAGGGATCAGGAAGGGAGGAGGAAGGAACTGGGAAGGGATTGGGAAGGAGCCTGAGGGTCTCTCCCGGCACAAAGCTCCAAGCAAACTCCGGATTTCATGGAGAAACTTGCCGAGGAAATCTTTCTCCGGCTCTGGATGCTGAGTCAGGAAGAGCTGCTCAATTCTGATTCAATTAACGCGGCCGTTAACGAGCTCATCAATCCAAATTCCCAAGAAACGACACTAATTCCCACAGAAACCTTAAGAATCGATAAATCCCTCCCTTAACGATCTCCAAAGTTTTGTTCCTCATTAATTATCCCCAAATCTGGTTATTCCAACCCAAAATTTGTGCCACTCCTGCCCCTCCGGAGCACAAATCCCACGGGGTTGGAGTTTCCAGAACATCAATCCCGAGGATTTGGGATGTCGGGAACAGCCTGTTCCCTGTGGAAAAATGGGAACGG
This sequence comes from Erithacus rubecula, assembly GCF_903797595.1. Taxonomy (NCBI): domain Eukaryota; kingdom Metazoa; phylum Chordata; class Aves; order Passeriformes; family Muscicapidae; genus Erithacus; species Erithacus rubecula. The sequence continues at coordinate 97,888 of NC_136681.1, read as the reverse complement.
AGCCGCCGCGGGGGCGGGAGATGGATGGAGCTTCCAGCAGCCACAAATCATCTGGGAACAAGAATTCCAGAGGGAATCCCACGGCTCCGGGGAAAAACGAGCCTGGATCCTTCAGAACACGAATCCCAGAGCATTATAAATATAAATCCAGGTTTAAACACGAATCCCAGAGCCTTTGGAACATGAATCCCAGAGCCTTATAAATACAAATCCAGGTTAAACACGAATCCTAGATCCTTCAAACACAAACCTGGGTTTAAACATGAATCTCAGATCCTTTAAAAAACATAAATCCAGGCTTAAACACGAATCCTAGATCGTTATAAACACAAACCTGGGTTTAAACATGAATCTCAGATCCCTTAAAAAAACATAAATCCAGGTTAAACACGAATCCTAGATCGTTATAAACACAAACCTGGGTTTAAACATGAATCTCAGATCCTTTAAAAAACATAAATCCAGGCTTAAACACAACCCTGGATCCTTTAAAAAACACAAATCCAGGTTGAAACACAAATCCCAGAGCCTTATAAACAAAATTCCTAATCCTTTAAAACAGAAATGCAGGTTTAATCACGAATCACAAATCCTTAAAAACACAAGTCAGGGTTGAAACATGAAACCCAGATCCTTATAAACAAGATTACCAATCCTTTTAAACACAAATCCAGGTTTAAACACAATCCCAGGTCCATCTGGACACAAATAAACATGCTTTTAAACATCCAAATTCAGATCCTTTAAAACACAAATCCTGAATCCTTTTAAACAAGATCTCAGATCCTTTTAAATCCAAATCTGGATCCTTTTAAGTACAGTCCCAGATCCTTAAAAACACAATCCCAAATCCTTTTAAAGGCAAACCCAGATCCTTTAAAACACAAATCTGGATCCTTTTAGACACAGTCCCAGATCCTTTAAAATACAAATCCTAGGTCCTTTAAAATACAAATCCAGATCCTTTTAAAGACAATCCCAGATAATTTAAAACACAAATCTGATCCTTTTAAACACAATTTCCGAGTTTTTTTTTCCATAAAAGCCCCAAAAGCTGCAGCTGCCAGGCCCAGCTCAGCTCCAAGAGCTCCTCCAGCGCCTCTTTCCCTGATTGCTTTTGTTCCCAGGATTAATCCTGGAAAGGACAATTCCTGATCCACACAAAGCTCTGATTGCTGTGTTCCTTTCCCTGCTCCTTCCTGTGCTCAGCAATTCCCAGCTTTTCACCTCCTGACTCCCAAAAAACCGGGCTGGGCAGGCAGGGGGGACACTTTTCCTCGGGAATTCGCTTTTCCTTGGGAATTGGCTTTTCATTGGGATCCCCTAAACCATGGAGGTGACCCTGAACCTGTGCAATTCCTTCCCTGGGATCCCCTAAACCATTGAAGTTACTCTGAATTCATGGAATTCCCTCCTTGAGACCTCCCAGATGTGGTTTTGACTCTGAATCCATGGAATTCCCTCCCTGGGATCCCCAAACCATAGAGGTGACTCTGAATCCATGGAATTCCCTCCTGGAGATCCCCCAGATGTAATTTTGACTCCAGATCCACGGAATTCCCTCCCTGGAATCCCCAAACCATGGAGGTGATGTCACATCCATGGAATTCCATCCTTGAGACCTCCCAGACTCGAGATCCATGGAATTTCCTCCCTGTGATCCATAAACCAAGGAGGTGACTCCATATCCATGGAATTCTCCCCTTGAGACCTCCCAGACCCCGGAATTCCCTCCTGGAATCCCCAAATCACAGAGGTGACTCCGGATCCTTGGAATTCCTTCCCTGTCATTTCCAAATCATGGAAGTGACTCTGAATCCATGGAATTCCCTCCTGGAGATCACCCAGATTCTGGATCTATGAAATTACCTCCCTGGGATCCATCAAACCATGGAGGTGACTCCAGATCCTTGGAATTCCCTACCAAAGATCCCCAAACCTTGGTGGAGACTCTGAACCCATGGAATTCTCCCCTGGAGATCCCCCAGATGTAATTTTGACTCCAGATCCACAGAATTCGCTCCTGGAATCCCCAAATCACAGAGTTGACTCCAGATCCATGGAATTCCCTCCTTGAGACCTCCCAGACCCCGGATCCATGGAATTTCCCCATTGGGATCCCCAAATCACAGAGTTGACCCTGGATCCATGGAATTCCCTCCTTGAGACCTCCCAGATTCTGGATCCATGGAATTTCCCCATTGGGATCCCCAAATCACAGAGTTGACCCCGGATCCATGAAACTCCCTCCTTGAGACCTCCCAGACCCCGGATCCATGGAATTCCCTCCTTGAGACCTCCCAGATTCTGGATCCATGGAATTTCCCCATTGGGATCCCCAAATCACAGAGTTGACCCCGGATCCATGGAACTCCCTCCTTGAGACCTCCCAGACCCTGGATCCATGGAATTCCCTCCTTGAGACCTCCCAGATTCTGGATCCATGGAATTTCCCCATTGGGATCCCCAAATCACAGAGTTGACCCCGGATCCATGGAACTCCCTCCTTGAGACCTCCCAGACCCTGGATCCATGGAATTCCCTCCTTGAGACCTCCCAGACTGAAGTTCCATGGAATTTCCCCATTGGGATCCTCAAATCACAGAGTTGACCCCGGATCCACGGAATTCCCTCCTTGAGGCCTCCCAGACCCCAGATCCATGGAATTTCCCCATTGGAATCCCCAAATCTCAGAGGCAACACTGGATCCATGGAATTCCCTCCTTGAGGCCTCCCAGACCCCGGATCCATGGAACTCCCTCCTTGAGACCTCCCAGACCCCGAATCCATGGAATTCCCTCCTTGAGACCTCCCAGACCCCGGATCCATGGAATTCCCTCCTTGAGACCTCCCAGACCCCGGATCCATGGAATTCCCTCCTTGAGACCTCCCAGATTCTGGATCCATGGAATTTCCCCATTGGGATCCCCAAATCACAGAGTTGACCCCGGATCCACGGAATTCCCTCCTTGAGGCCTCCCAGACCCCAGATCCATGGAATTTCTCCATTGGAATCCCCAAATCACAGAGTTGACCCCGAATCCATGGAATTCCCTCCTTGAGACCTCCCAGACTCAAGTTCCATGGAATTTCCCCATTGGAATCCCCAAATCTCAGAGGCAACACCAGATCCATGGAACTCCCTCCTTGAGACCTCCCAGACCCCGGATCCATGGAATTCCCTCCTTGAGACCTCCCAGACCCCGGATCCATGGAACTCCCTCCTTGAGACCTCCCAGAGCCCGGATCCATGGAATTCCCTCCTTGAGACCTCCCAGAGCCCGGATCCATGGAATTCCCTCCTTGAGACCTCCCAGATTCTGGATCCATGGAACTCCCTCCTTGAGACCTCCCAGAGCCCAGATCCATGGAATTCCCTCCTTGAGACCTCCCAGACCCCGAATCCATGGAATTCCCTCCTTGAGACCTCCCAGACCCCGAATCCATGGAATTCCCTCCTTGAGACCTCCCAGATTCTGGATCCATGGAACTCCCTCCTTGAGACCTCCCAGACCCCAGATCCATGGAATTCCCCCCTTGAGGCCTCCCAGACCCCGGATCCATGGAATTCCCTCCTTGAGACCTCCCAGACCCCAGATCCATGGAATTCTCCCCAGGGTCCCAGCCGGTGCTCACCGTGCGGAGCAGGGTGCGGTTGTCGCGGAGGCTGCCCAGCATTCCCACGAAGGACACGAGGAACACGGTGATTCCCAGCAGGAGCAGCAGCACGGCTGGAGCCAGGAAAATCCCTTCCAGGGTCCTGTGTCGCTGCCGCTCCGCCTCGGCGTAGATCCCCACGCCCAGGATCAGCAGCCCCAGCATCTGCAGATGGATTTGGAGGATTTTTAGGATTTTGGGGATTTTTAGGGGTTTTGGGATTTTTCAGGGTTTTGGCAGTTTTCAGGATTTGGTGTAGGGAAAAAGTCTGAGGGAGAAGGGAAAGTGAGAGATGTCCAAGGATCCTCACACCCAGGATCTGCAGCCCCAGGATCTGCAGTGGGATTTTTAGGGTTTTCGCGATTTTTAGGGTTTTTGCAATTTTTAGGGGGTTTGGGATTTTTTGGGGTTTTGGCGGTTTTCAGGATTTGGGGTGGGAAAAAAGTCTTTGAGGGAGAAGGGAAAGTGAGAGATGTCCAAGGATCCTCACACCCCGGATCTGCAGCCCCAGGATCTGCAGTGGGATTTTTAGGAGTTTTGGGGTTTTTAGGGTTTTCGCGATTTTTTAGGGTTTTTGCAATTTTTAGGGGGTTTGGGATTTTTCGGAGTTTTGGCGGTTTTCAGGATTTGGGGTGGGAAAAAAGTCTTTGAGGGAGAGGGGAAAGTGAGAGATGTCCAAGGATCCTCATAACCAGGATCAGCTGTCCCAGGATCTGCAGAGGGATTTTTGGGATTTTCAGGGGTTTTGGGATTTTCTGGGGTTTGGGGATTTTCTGGGGTTTTGGCGGTTTTCAGGATTTGGGGTGGGAAAAAAGTCTTTGAGGGAGAGGGGAAAGTGAGAGATGTCCAAGGATCCTCACAGCAGCCCCAGGGTCTGCAGTGGGATTGGTGGGATTTGAAGGATTTTGGGGGTTTTCAGGATTTTTGGGATTTGAAGGATTTTTTTTTGAGTTTTCAGGGTACTCAGGATTTTCAGGGTTTTCAGGATTTTGGGGATTTTCAGGGTTTTCAGAATTTTGGGGGGTTTCGGGAATTTTTTTGGGAGGTTTTCAGGGTATTCAGGATTTTGGGGGTTTTCCAGATTTTAAGGTGTTTGGGGGATTTTTTTTTGTTTGTTTTCGGGGTACTCAGGATTTTAGGAGTTTTCAGGGTTTTCAGGGGTTTGGAGTTTTCAGGGTTTCCAGGGCTTTTGGGATTTTCAGGTTTTTTTGGAGTTTTCAGGATTTTCAGCGTTTGGGGGATTTTGGGTGGTTTTCAGGATTCTCAGGGTTTTCAGGATTCTCAGTTTTTCAGGATTCGGGCTGGGAAAAAATTCTCCAAGGGAGAGGGAGAGGTGGGAGATGTCCAAGGAAAACCCCCTGAAACCTTTGGAATGTTCCACAGCCCAGGAGTGTTATCCCTGCTCTGCCTGGGATAACAGGAAATTTGGAATACTTCCCACACCTGCAGTGATGGATCCATCCTGGATTCCAGACAGGATTTTTTCTGGATCCTCCCAGATTCTCTGCTTGGCTTTGATGGACCCTGAGCCCCAAAATTCCCCAATTTCTGCCCATTTTGAAGCTCCTGGAGCACTCAGAGCCTCCTCTCTCTCTCCACACCCAGCTCCAGTCAATCCCAGCATTCCCAACACATTCCTGAGGGATTTTGATTCTGGGATGGAAACTCTTCAAATCTTCTCCTCCCAGAGGGAAAAACTCAGGAAAGTTTTGGGATGGGCACAGGGAGTCCCTAAAAACGACTTTTCCAGGGATGAGAAGCATCCTTGGAGAATGGAAAGGGCTTGGAATTCCCAAGGCTGCCCCAGGGCACCACAGCTCCTTCATCCTGGGATTTTCCTGGTTTCCATGGGATGGGCTCACTCCTTTCATTTCCCATGGAAATATTGAGCTGATCCCGCTGAATTCCTGAACTTCTGGAGAATCCTGGAATGAGTTGGGATGGAAAAGACCTCAAAGCTCCTCCCACTATCCCGGGGTGCTCCAGCCTGGCCTTGGACAATTCCAGAGTTCCAGAATATTCCTGGTTTAATATAAACTCAGGTTGAGCCCCATCCTTGTGGAATTTCCTGTCCTGGAGTCGTGGGATTGGGATAGGAGCAATTAAGGAATAGGGAATAATTAACACCCAGCTCTGGGGTGGGAGGAGCTCCCAGCTCATCCCAAGGTCAAGTGGGAATTGGGAATTAGGAATTGGGAATTGGGAATTGGGAAAAACTCTCCTGGAGCTGTGAGCTCCTCCAGTGGGAATGTTGGGAATGGCCTTTTGTTTTTCCAGAGGAAAAAGCAGGAATGGGGTTTTTGCCCAGAGGGAATATCAAAATCCTGATTTTTAGCTGGGTCGGTTGAAACATCCACTCTCCATTTTGTTGGAAAAGAAATTTCTGTATTTTTTATATTTTTGGATTTTCCAAGGAAAGGGAAGGAGAATTTTTTGGGAAAAGAAAATCCCAAAATCCCAAATCTCCACTCTTCCCTGATTTAAAGCCACTTTCCAGCCCATCCCAGGCTCCTTCCCAGATTTTTCCAGATGTAACAAAATCCCTGGAAAGGATCCACAGGCTCAAAATCCGATTTTTCACAGGCTGGGAAACTGGGAATAGCCAACCCTGTGCTCATCCCTCGAGATTTTATCCCAAGGAGTCCAATTTCCAAAGGGAATTCCTACAAAAAAAAATCTGTTTTTATTGGGAAAAACATCCCAGCCCCATCCACAGGGTTAACGAGGCTCGGAGGGTTCCTGGAATTAATTGGGTTGCGATTATGTAAATGAGGCTGGAATTAGGTCAGGCTGAAAGGCTCCCAGGAGCTGCAGAATTCCAATGGAGCAGAATTCCCAGCTGGGAACATCCCAGGGATGGAGGCTGGAGGGTTTGGAGCCCCAAAAAATGGGGATTTTTTGGGTTGTTTTCCTGGTTTTTGGACCAATCCGAGCCTCTCGCTGGTGGATTCCCCACAGAGCTCTCCCAGAATTCCCCCAAAATCTGGGAATTGTCCCAGGGTTCATCCACAATTCCCAAAGTGGAACTGGGGGAAAAATCCTGCCGTTCCTTCAACACCCCAAAAACCTCTGGGAATCCCCAAATTGAGTGGGGTCAACTCCTTGGGAACCCAAATCTTGGGATTTCCCCATTTTTTTTTGGAATATGGAACAAATCGCACCCCAGACTCCAACCTGAGCCAGAAATGCGGGAGAAATCTGGAATTTTAGGGTTTTTTTTCTGGGAATGTTCCTGAGGTCTGGCCCCTCAGAGCTTTCCCACCTCACAGAAATCCGGGAGATATTCCCCAAAAAAATTGATTTTTGGTGATTTTTGGTGATTTTTTGGTGATTTTTGGCGTTGGCCCAAGCCCCCGGGCACACGGGCTGGGCCGAGCTCGTTCACGGCTCAAAAAGAAATTAAAACCGAAATTAAAATCATTTCCGGGCACCTGCGGAGGAATTTCTGTGCTCACACCTGGAAAATCAACCCCACCCCGGGGTTATTTAACCTTAGGGAGGAAATATTTGGAAATAAAGTCAGAATTCTGCAAAACCAACCCCAAAAAGAGACCCCAGAGTGGGCGGAATTCCTGGTTTTCCCCTCCCCTCTCCCGCAGGTGTTGGCACCTCCCAGAAATCCCGCCCCGAGCAGAGTTCAGGGGTTCAAAGCCGCCTGAAATTCACTTTATTTAGAATGTCACCTACAAAAACGTGGGTCACACCCCCTCGATGTGTGCTGGGGGTGAAATAAAAGTGGAATTTCCGCGGTTTTTTCCTGCTCCAAACAGAACTCGCTGCCATAAAGGAATCACAGAGAGGGGCGAGCTTGGAAAACAAAAAACAAAACCCGCGGGTTCGCCCCAAAATCGCCCAGTTTGGAGCCCAAAATGCCCCAAAAATTGCCCAGTTTGGTGCCAAACAGCCCCAAAAATTACCCAGTTTGGAGCCTAAAATGCCCCAAAATCGCCCAGTTTGGAGCCCAAAATTGCCCAGTTTGGAGCCAAACAGCCCCAAAATTGCCCAGTTTGGAGCCCAAAATTGCCCAGTTTGGAGCCAAACAACCCCAAAATTGCCCAGTCTGGAGGCGGACCCGGGGCTTGGAGGCTCCGCGGTTTTTTCTCAAGGATTTGGGGCTTTGGGAAGGGAAAATCTGGACACGAAAAGAGCTGGAAAATCCAAATCCGCCGCGCGGGGGTGGGGAAACACCGGGAAAAGGTGGGAAAACACGGGAAAGGCAGGAAAACACAGGGGAGGAAACGGGGAAAAACGGGGAAAAAACGGGAAAAGAACGTACCGAGAAGAGCGTGGCGTAGGCGGAGAGCGCGAATTTGACGCCGTAATAATAAAAATGGGAATCGCGGCAGCTCCGCGCCATCCCCGCGGCGCGTCCCGGCTCATTCCCGGCTGGAATCGCTGCGGGAATTTGAACTTGGCCGATTTCCGCCCGGCAGGGGCAGAGCGAGGCCGCCTTAACCCTTGAGAGGCTGCGGGATCCGATTTTGCGCCCCCTCTGGAATTTCGTTTGATTCCCTCGGATTTTCATCTTTTGATCCCCTGGGATTTTGATTTTTTTGGATGTCACTCGGGTTTTGATCTTTTTCAGCCTCTCGGATTTTGGTCTTTTTTGATTTTTTTAGATCCCAGTCGGATTTGGATTTTTTTTTTTTAATTTTTATTTTTTTATCTCTTCTCAAATTTAGATTTTTTTTTTTTTTTTTATCCCTTCACACTTTGATTTTTTAAAATTACAATTCCTTTTATTGTTTTGTTACCGTCACTTTGAACATGCTGGAGCAAAAACTTCACCTCTGAAGGAAAGAGAAATTCTTTCCTAAAGTGCTGAACTCGGCTGAAGGGCGGGGGTGGAGGAAATTTGGGGGACCCCAACCAAGGGGAGACCCCAAAAAGGGAGACCCCAACAAGGGGAGACCCCAATGCAGAGGAGACCCCAAATAGGGAAAATCCTGATCAAAGGGAGATCCCAATTAAGGGAAGACCCCAAACCCAGGAGAGATGTCAAACAGGGGGAGACCCCAAACAAGGGGAGACCCCAACAAAGGGAGAAACCCCAAATAAGGGGAGACCCCGATAAAAGGGGGATCCCAATTAAGGGAAGACCCCAAACAAGGGAGACCCCAAATAGGGAAAATCCTAATGAAAGGGAGACCCCAATTAAGGGGAGACTCTAAACCCAGGAGAGACATCAAACAGGGGGAAACCCCAAACAAGTGGAGACCCCAATTAAGGGGAGATGAGAACCAAAGGGAGACCCCAAACAAGGGGAGAGCCCAAACAAGGGAGACTCCAAATAGAGGACATCAAATAGGGAAGACCCTGATCAAAGAGAGACCCCAAACAGGGGGACACCCCAACAAAGGGACACCCCAGTGAAGGGGAGACCCCAAACAGGAGAGACACCAAACAGGGGAGACCCCAATGAAGGGGAGATCCCAATAAAGGGGAGACCCTGATCAAAGGGAAATCCCAACAAAGGGACACCCCAATTAAGGGGAGGCTTCAATGAAGGGGAGACCCCAGTTAAGGGGAGACCCCAATGAAGGGGAGATGAGAACCAAAGGGAGACCCCAAACAAGAGAGACTCCAAACAGGGGAGACCCCAATGAAGGGGAGGCCCCAAACAGGGGAGACCCCAACCTGGCAATCCCAGGTTTTCCTGGGAATTTCGGGCTCCCTCCCCACCCCCAGCAAACCCCAAATCTCCTTTGGGATAACTCAGAATCCCCCAGCACATCCTGGGAATTAACACTGAGATCCCACCCGGGGTCACCTCATTCCAAAAAAATCTCATTTTCGGGGCTGCAGGGATGGAAAATTTCACCACCCCTCAGCCCTGGGACCGGCAGAATTCCCACATGGAAATCGGGAATGACCACGGTGATTTTATTCCCCTTAAAAACTCCTTAATTTGAATTTTTTTGGAATTTTTTCCCAGCAATTCCCCATCAGGGCATTGACCCGGATGATGTTTAACCTCTCTTCCAGCCCAGCGGTGAAATTCCCTGCACTGAGAGCCGAGAGCTCCTTAATTTTTTTTTTTTTTTCCTCTCTCTCTAAGGAATTCAAATCCAATTCCCTTCGCTTTCCCTCCGGGAGGAGCAGAGGACGTTCCGGCAGCGGAAATTCGGAAATTCTCCCGTTCCACCCCCAGGGATGAACAAGCAGGAACCGACCTGGAATGATCCATTTCTTTATTCCATTTATTCCGTTTATTCTCTTTAATGGGCAGGGCCCTGCCGGATAAACCTGGGGAAAAGCGACCCTAAAAATTCGGGATGAAAAATGGATCCCAAAATCCCTCCTGGAAGAAGATTTGGAGCTTTGCCCTGGGGGAACAACCCGGGGCTCATTCCTGGGTTTGTTCTCCCGGCTGGAAGCGCCTGGAGCTGCAGGATTGATGGGATTTAATCATTAACAGGGCATCGATCCCGGGAGTGAACCAGGGACTGTGGGTGGGGAAGGGAAAAGGGGAAAGGGGAAAGGGGAAAAAATGGGGGGGGAAATGGGGAAAAAATGGGGGGAAATGGGGAAAAAATGGGAAAAAATGGGGAAAATGCAAAGGGGGTAATAAAGAGGAAATGGGAATATAAAGGGGAATAATGAAATGGGAAATGGGGGAAGGGGAAATGAAAAAGGGGAAAGGGGAAAAGGGGAAAAAAGGGGGAAAAGGGAAATGGGGGAAAATAGGGAAAATGGAAAGGGGAAAAGGGAAATGAGGGAAAAGGGGGAAAAGGGGGAAAGGGAAATGAGGGGAAAGGGGGAAATGGGGAAAAGGGGGAAGGGGGAATGGGGGAAATAGGGAAAAGGGGAAATAGGGGGAAAGAGGAAATATGGGGGGGAGTGAAATGGAAAAAGAGGGCGGGAAGGAAAAGGTGAAAAGGGAAAAATCTGGGATTCTAGCAGCTCCGGAGTGAGGGGGGTTTAAATTCAGGGCAGGGTTGCAAAATCCCATTCCAATTTAAGGATTAAATCCTTAAAGTCCCTAAACTACCCCGGGATATTTTCATCCCTCCAGGAATTCCCAGGGAGATAAATCCCAACCTGGGATGCTCCAAACTGGCAGCTTTCACTCTCTGAGTGCCCCAAAAACAAATTAAAAAAAATAAAAAAAAAAATCAAACCAACCTGGATTTAGGAAAAACTCCCTAATTTCGAGCTGCAAAACCCTCACGTGCCCAGCTGGGGAGCTCAAAATCCTAAATCCAACCTTGGGGGGGGGGCTCCAAATCCCAAATCCAGACTTGGAGAGGGGGCTCAAAATCCCAAATCCATCTTTGGGAGGATCCAGATACCAAATCCAGGGGCGTCTCAAAACCCCAAATCCAACCTTGAGGATGTCAAAACCCCAAATCCAGCTTTGGAGGGGGATCTCAAAATCGCAAATCCAGGCTTGGGGGGGGGGCTCCAAATCCCGAAATCTCCCAGAGAGGAGGAAGAGGAGGAGGAAAACAATGGGATTAAGACCCCCCCACCCCGGAAACCCCTCCCAGCCGCCAAATGCAGATTTAAATCCCAGCCCGAGGCATCTGCGCTGGTTCCATCCCGGCCAAAATTCCAGGGAAACTCCAATTCCAGGGAAACTCCAATTCCAGGGAAACGCCAATTCCAGGGGGTTTGGTGGCTCGGGAGCCGCAGCTTCGATTTGGGGAGGAGGCAAAGCCTGAAGCTGCTCCCGCTGCTCCTCATTCCCGAATTTTGGGATCCAAACCCTCGGCCGGGGTGGGTGGGACCCCCGAGGATGGAAAATTCCCGATTCCGGCAGGACAAGGATGGAATTGGGGTTTGGGTTGGGTGTCCCCGTCCTTGAAAAGGCTCGGGATGGAATTCCCAACCTGGCAATCCCAGGTTTTCCCGGGAATTTCGGGCTTCCTCCCCAACCCCAGCAAACCCCAAATCTCCTTTGGGATAACTCGGAACCCCCCGAGAACATCCCGGGAATTAACACTGAGATCCCACCCGAGGTCACCTCATTCCCAAAAAAATCTCATTTTCGGGGCTGCAGGGATGGAAAATTTCTCCTTTTTGGGGTGAGTTGATAAAAGACAACAAAACCTTTTTATCATCGCCTTCCAAAAAGAGGAATTTGCTTCCCACGGGGTTGAATTTCGCCACCCCTCAGCCCTGGGGCCAGCAGAATTCCCACATGGAAATCGGGAATTATTTTATTCCCTTAAAAACCCCAGAATTTGATTTTTTTTTTTTTTTTCATTAATTCCACATGGTTGGAGGATCCCTGGGAATGGGGAGGAGCAGGAATGTCGGGAATCCACGCCTGGAGCAGCCCTGGGATCAGCACGGGGATCCGGGGGATCGGGATCGGCTGAGCCAGAAAACCCCTCGGGTGTCCGCCCCAAATCGATCGATCGATTGATTGATCGATTTCCTTTCAATTCAATCCCTTCCAAAGGAAAGAAAACCGGAAATTCCCTCCAGATTCCCAAATTCTTGCGCCGACACCTCCATGCTCCTTCTCCCATGGAGACACCGCCCAAAATTCCAATTCCCTGCCCAGGGAAAGATCCCGATCTTCCCCCTGGGAGCTGCCGAGACTTTTCCCACTTTTCCCAGCGGGAAACTGAGGCAGGAGGGAGGGATGAGCCGCTGGGGCAGCTGGGGATGGAGGGAAGGGGAAGGATTTCTGGGATTCCCAATCCCCCCTCAGCCAGGAGTCCCTGGCTTGGGGCTCGGCCTTTCCAGATTTCCCAAAATCCCGGGGAGAGACCGGGGTGGGGATTGGGAATCTCATTCCTGGAATTCCCATTCCCAGATCCCATTCCCAGATTCCCAGCTCCCATTTCCCCATTCCCTCGTTCCCAGCTCCCATTCCCGGCCCACATTCCCAGTTCCTATTCCCTCATTCCCAGCTCCCATTTCCCAGCTCCCATTTCCCCATTCCCAGTTCCCATTTCCCCATTCCCAGCTCCCATTTCCTCATTCCCAGTTCCCATTCCCAGCTCCCATTTCCTCATTCCCAGTTCCCATTCCCTGCTCCTATTCCCTCATTCCCAGCTCACATTCCCCCATTCCCAGTTCCCCATTCCCAGCTCCCAGTTCCCATTCCCATTTCCCCATTCCCAGCTCCCATTCCCCCATTCCCAGCTCCCATTCCCCCATTCCCAGTTCCCATTCCCAGCTCCCATTCCCCCATTCCCAGTTCCCATTCCCAGCTCCCATTTCCCCATTCCCAGTTCCCATTTCCCCATTCCCAGCTCCCATTCCCCCATTCCCAGCTCCCATTTCCCCATTCCCATTTCCCCATTCCCTCATTCCCAGCTCCCATTCCCCCATTCCCAGCTCCCATTTCCCCATTCCCAGCTCCCATTCCACCATTCCCAGCTCCCATTCCCAGCTCCCATTTCCCCATTCCCAGCTCCCATTTCCCCATTCCCAGCTCCCATTTCCCCATTCCCAGCTCCCATTCCCCATTCCCAGCTCCCATTCCCCATTCCCAGCTCCCATTTCCCATTCCCATTTCCCCATTCCCAGTTCCCATTCCCAGCTCCCATTCCCCCATTCCCAGCTCCCATTTCCTCATTCCCAGCTCCCATTCCCCCATTCCCAGCTCCCATTCCCCCATTCCCAGCTCCCATTTCCCCATTCCCAGTTCCCATTCCCAGCTCCCATTCCCCCATTCCCAGCTCCCATTCCCCCATTCCCAGCTCCCATTTCCCCATTCCCATTCCCCCATTCCCAACTCCCATTTCCCCATTCCCATTCCCCCATTCCCAGCTCCCATTCCCCCATTCCCAGCTCCCATTCCCCCATTCCCAGTTCCCATTCCCCCATTCCCAGCTCCCATTTCCCCATTCCCAGCTCCCATTCCCCCATTCCCAGCCCTCGCTCCCGTTCCCGGGTTTTTAGGGAATGAGCGGCCCGGGAGTCTCGGGATGGAGCTCTCGGAGCGCTCGGGCCCGGCCTGGACCCCTTTGCATCCCCCTGGAAACGCCGAGATCCCGCCCGGAATAAACCTCGGGATAGGCCCGGATTCCACAGCCGACCTGGGAGCAGGAATTCCAGCGGCTCCCTCCCGAATTCCCCCGGGATTTACCTGGTTGCGGCTCCTCTCTCCCCAAATCCGGGATGATTTGGGATCACCCCCGGCCACAGCGGAGGAGCGAGCGCGGCTCCCCGGAGGAGAAGCAGAATTCCCGAGGGGGAAGCGGCGCTCCTGGCACAATTCCTAGCAGCATTCCTGGCACAATTCCCAGCTGGAGCAGCAGGGCCGGGATGGTTCTGGCAGCAGCGGCGTTCAAATCCCTGGATACGAACCCGGGTTGCGGGAAGGGACAATTCCCTGTTCCCAGTTTAATTAAATTCCAGCCGCCGGGAGATGAGGGAATTTCATGGAGAGGGATTCTCATGGAGAGGGAATTTCCAGCTTTTTTTCTTTTTTTTTTTTTTTTTTTTTTTTTTTTTTTTGCGGGTAGGGCTCTGGGATGGATGAGGGAAGGAAGGAAGCCGGGGGGGGCGGGCTGGGAAAAGCTTTTCCATGGGGAAATCATCCCAAGGTTTTGCTTTGTTCTCTGGGGATGCGAAGCGCGCACGGAGCGATCTGGCGGCTGCTGGGCTGGAAAGACTCGGGATAAAGGAAGATAAAATAAATTATCGATAAACCATCGATAAAATCCCAGCGCTTTGCTGTTATCGGGATCTTTTAATTCCCGCTGATTTTGGACTCGGCTCCCAAAAGCACCCGGGGAGACTTGGGGGGAAAAGAGGTGGGAGAGGGGAGGGGGGGGAGAGAAATTCGGGATCGGGAGTGCCTGGGAAGGCGGAGGAGCCGCTGCCAGCGGGAGCTCGGGACCCGCAGCGGCGGCACCGGGGCCTGCGGAGCTCCCGGGCTGGGGGGGGACCGGGGTACCGGGGAGGGTACCGGGGTACCAGAGTACCGGGGGAGAGGACAGCGGGTACAAGGGGAGGGCGCAGGGGACCGGAGGTGCAAGGGAGGGGACAGCGGGTATCAGGGGAGGGGACAGGAGGTACCGGGGGAGGGCACCGGGGGTACCGGGGAGGGGACAGGGCTGTCCCCGGGCCGGTTCTGCCCGCCCACTCTGGCGCCGCCCATAAAAGCCCCGCTCGTGCCTCGCCCGCCGCAGTCGGGTCCGCGGCACCGGCTGCGCCCCGAGCTGCGGCGGGACCAGGCGGAACCGGCGGCGTTCGGAACCGAGCGGGGATCCGGGTCCTGAACTGGGGAATCCGCATCCCGAACCGGGGAATCCGCATCCCGAACCGGCCGCAGCAGGTTCCGAGAGGAGCCGCATCCTGAAGCGGCTGCTTCCCGATCCGACTGAATCCCCAAGCAGGAGGGATCCGCGCCTGCTCCGCTGCACCTGCAACCCAGTCTGGTGCAGAACCGGGAGGGACCCGCACCCCGAACCGGGCAGGACCCGCACGCCGAACCGGGAGGGACCCGCACCCCGAACCGGGAGGGACCCGCACCCCGAACCGAGAGGGACCCGCACCCCGAACCGGGAGGGACCCGCACCCCGAACCGAGAGGGACCCGCACGCCGAACCGGGCAGGACCCGCACCCCGAACCGGGCAGGACCCGCACCCCGAACCGAGAGGGACCCGCACCCCGAACCGGGAGGGACCCGCACGCCGAACCGGGCAGGACCCGCACGCCGAACCGGGAGGGACCCGCACCCCGAGCCAGCCGCGTGCCGAACCGGTAGGAATCCGAACCCTGAAACAGCTGCAGCCGAGCTCGGAGGGGCCTGGACCCTGAACCAGCCGTGCCCGAACAGGGAGGGACCCACACCCCAAACTGGGCAGGACCCGAACCCCAACCCGTGCTATGGCCGTGCTCCAAGCTCTGGCTGCGCCTGGACGCTGCAGGGACTGGAACCCCAAACCCTCTGCACCCTGACCCAGACAGGTCCTGCACCCCAAACCTGTTGCACCCAGACAGATCCTGCACCCCAAAGCTGCTGCCCCTGAATGGGGAGGTGCCCATGCCCTGAAGCAGCCCTGCACCCCAAAGTGGCAGCAGGGCCCTGCACTCCCAAATTGTCTGACCCAGGAGGGATTTGCACCCCAAAACTGGCTGTGCAGTAACCCTGCTGCACCCTAAACTAGCAGGGCCCTGCACCCCAAACTGGCTGAGCCAGGAGGTCTCTGCACCCCAAATCAGCTCATCCAGGAGTGACTTGCACCCCAAACTGCCTGAGCCATAAGGACCCTGCACCCTAAATCAGCTGAGCTAGGGGTGACCTGCACCCCAAACCAGCCAATCCAGAGGGTCTCACATCCCAAACCAGCCGATCCAGGAGTGATCCACACCCCAAACCAACTGAACCAGAGGGTCCCACACCCCAAGCCAGCTGATCCAGGAGAGTCCCACACCCCAAACCAACTGATCCAGAGGGTCCCACACCCCAAACCAACTGATCCAGGAGTGACCCACACCCCAAACCAGCCGATCCAGAGGGTCCCACACCCCAAACCAGCCGATCCAGAGGGTCCCAAATCCCAAACCAGCCGATCCAGAGGGTCCCACACCCCAAATCAGCTGATCCAGAGGGTCCCACACCCCAAACCAGCCGATCCAGAGGGTCCCACACCCCAAACCAACTGATCCAGGAGTGACCCACACCCCAAACCAGCCGATCCAGAGGGTCCCAAATCCCAAACCAGCCGATCCAGAGGGTCCCACACCCCAAATCAGCCGATCCAGAGGGTCCCACACCCCAAACCAGCCGATCCAGAGGGTCCCACACCCCAAACCAACTGATCCAGGAGTGACCCACACCCCAAACCAGCCGATCCAGCCGTGCCCCTCTCGCCAGTCCCCGGGGGCCATGGAGGACTCCCCGCCGCTGGCAGCGGAGCTGGAGCACCTCAACGCCTCGCTGAACGAGTCCTGGGCCAACCCGTTCGTGCAGCCGCCCTGGCAGGTGGCCCTGTGGGCCGCGGCCTACGCGCTGGTGGTGGTGGTGGCCGTGGTGGGCAACGCCGTGGTGATGTGGATCATCCTGGCGCACAAGCGCATGCGCACGGTCACCAACTACCTGCTGGTGAACCTGGCCTTCGCCGAGGCCGCCATGGCCGCGCTCAACACCGTGGTGAACTTCAGCTACGCCGTGCACAACGAGTGGTACTTCGGCCCCGCCTACTGCCGCTTCCACAACTTCTTCCCCATCGCCGCCGTCTTCGCCAGCATCTACTCCATGACGGCCATCGCGCTGGACAGGTCAGTGGGGTCACTGCGGGACAGGGACAGGGACAGGGCAGTGGGGTCACTGCTGGACAGGGACAGGGCAGTGGGGTCACTGCTGGACAGGGACAGGTCAATGGCTGCGGGTCACTGCTGGACAGGGACAGGGACAGGGCAGTGGGGTCACTGCGGGACAGGGACAGGGACAGGGCAGTGGGGTCACTGCTGGACAGGGACAGGTCAATGGCTGCGGGTCACTACGGGACAGGGACAGGTCAATGGCTGCGGGTCACTGCTGGACAGGGACAGGGCAGTGACTGGGGCCATGGGGTCACTGTTACACAGGGACAGTCACAGGTCAGTGGCCATGGTCAGGGGGTCACTGTTGTGTAGGACAGAGAGAGGTCAGTGACCTGGGTCACTGCTGCCCAGGGACAAGGACAGGTCAGTGACCAGGTCCAGGGGGGTCACTCCTGCCCAGAGCTGGACTCAGGTCACTGACCAGGGTCACCAATCACTCCTGTCCAGAGCAGGACACTGGTCACTGACCAGGGTCACCAATCACTCCTGCCCAGAGCTGGACCCAGGTCACTGACCAGGGTCACCAATCACTCCTGCCCAGAGCAGGACACTGGTCACTCACCAGGGTCACCAGGTCACTCCTGCACAGAGCTGGACCCAGGTCACTGACCAGGGTCACCAATCACTCCTGCCCAGAGCAGGACACTGGTCACTGACCAGGGTCACCAGGTCACTCCTGTCCAGAGCTGGACTCAGGTCACTGACCAGGGTCACCAGGTCACTCCTGTCCAGAGCAGAACACTGGTCACTGACCAGGGTCACCAATCACTCCTGCCCAGAGCTGGACTCAGGTCACTGACCAGGGTCACCAGGTCACTCCTGCACAGAGCCAGACACTGGTCACTGACCAGGGTCACCAGTCACTCCTGCCCAGATCCCAGGCATGGTGCTCTGCTGGGCTCCATCTGTTCCACCACAATTAACACAAAGCTCGTTTGGGTGCTAAAAATAGCCCAGCCCTGGCTGCAGGTGGCTTTGGGAACCCTTTGGGAGCGCTGGAGCTCAGGAAAGGCTCCAGGGCTGCTGCAGGTGCTGGAAGTGCCTTTGAATCCAACCCCTTTTCCTTTCCTTCCCTCTCCTTTTAACTTTTTCATTTCTTTGCCTTCCCTTTCCTTTCCCTTTCCAACTCCACTTTCTGGAATTCGGGTACAAAATGGTCTCACCTCACAAACCCCGTGCCTATTCCATGGATTTGGGCTGGGTTGGGAATGTCTGAGGAGCAGCTCAGCCTGGGAAAAGCATCCTGGCACACCTGGGGGTGTCCCTGGGCAAACCTGCTGGGATTCCAGGGGTGGATCCAGTGGGAGAGGCTGGAGCCTGGGGTTCTGGAATTCCGGGATTCCTCCATTCAGCTGCTGGGCTTGGGTTTTCCCTGCTCAGTTCCTGATTGATCCCAGATCCCACTGGGCTGTGATCCAAAGCTCAGCCAGATCCCACTGGGGGACACCAAGCCCCTGGAACCCCCAGGTCCCAGGAATTTGGGGTTGGGGACATTTCCCACCATCTCCAGAGCCAATTCCCAGCTCCAGAGCAGCCTCGTGGCTCCTCCGAGCGTTTTGGATTTTTCCAAGGCCACATTCCCAGAGCTGGCCAGGCTCTGCTGCCTCTCTTGTCCCTGTTCCCAGGGAATAAAGGGAATTTTGGTGGGGTGGGAGGCTTTTCCTGCCGTTTTCCAGCACCTTTGGAGCCACTGGATCTGAGATTCCCTGCGGGAAGCAGAGCTGGGGGTGGATGAGGCTCCACAGGCATTAAACACAGCCCCAGGTTTGGATTTGTCACTGAATCCTCTCCCTAAAATCCACAGGAATGGAGGTGATGATCAATAAAAACCGGGTTATTTCCAGCTCCTCTCCCATGCTGCTGTTCCAGGAGGATATTTGGGATCAGCTGGAAAAGCCCCTTAGGGGCTGGGATGAATTCCAGGGATGATTTTTTGGGGTGAAGAATTAAATTACAGCCTTTGATACACCCTGAAAAAAAAAAAGGAAAGCAAATCCAGGGAAGCTGCAGTAAAACAGGAAGGTCTGGGAGGATGGGGCTGGAATTTTTTGACGATTAGCATTCCCAAAAAAATCTTTCTGCACCTGCAAACCCAAGAGAGGCTCAGTTTTCCCAAAAAATCCAGGCTCCTATCTGGAAGCTGCAGCCTCTGTGTGCTCCAGCTGCATCCCAAATTCCAGCCAGGAATCAGGAAGGGAACAAATCCCATCCTCAGCCCCTCCAGGCATCACCAGACCTTGGAAAAATTTCTCTTTTTCCTGTGTCTGGGTCCTGACAATGGAGCTGAAAGGCAGGAAAAGCAGGAACTTGTTCCAGGAGCCTGGAAGGGAGGAATCACTCCTGGCCAGCAGCAGAAGGATCTGTGGGAATGGGAGGAACTGGGAATGGGGAAAATTGGAACTGGGGAGAGCTGGAACTGGGAATGGGGAGAGCTGGAACTGGGGAAAGCTGGAACTGGGAATGGGGAGAGCTGGAACTGGGAATGGGGAGAGTTGGAACTGGGGAGAGCTGGAACTGGGAATGGGGAGAGTTGGAACTGGGGAGAGCTGGAACTGGGAATGGGGAGAGCTGGAACTGGGGAGAGCTGGAACTGGGAATGGGGAGAGTTGGAACTGGGGAGAGCTGGAACTGGGAATGGGGAGAGCTGGAACTGGGGAGAGCTGGAACTGGGAATGGGGAGAGTTGGAACTGGGGAGAGCTGGAACTGGGAATGGGGAGAGCTGGAACTGGGAATGGGGAGATGTGGAACTGGGAATGGGGAGAGCTGGAACTGGGAATGGGAATGGGGAGATGTGGAACTGGGAATGGGAATGCGGAGATGTGGAACTGGGAATGGGAATGGGGAGATGTGGAACTGGGAATGGGAATGGGGAGATGTGGAACTGGGAATGGGGAGAGCTGGAACTGGGAATGGGGAGAGCTGGAACTGGGAATGGGGAGAGCTGGAACTAGGAATGGGGAGAGCTGGAACTGGGAATGGGGAGAGCTGGAACTGGGAATGGGAATGGGGAGAGCTGGAACAGGGACTGGGGAGAGCTGGAACTGGGAATGGGAATGGGGAGAGCTGGAACTGGGAATGGGAATGGGGAGAGCTGGAACTGGGAATGGGGAAAATTGGAACTGGGGAGAGCTGGAACTGGGAATGGGAATGGGGAGAGCTGGAACTGGGAATGGGGAAAATTGGAACTGGGGAGAGCTGGAACTGGGAATGGGAATGGGGAGAGTTGGAACTGGGAATGGGGAAAATTGGAACTCGGGAGAGCTGGAACAGGGAATGGGGAGAGCTGGAACTGGGAATGGGAATGGGGAAATGTAGAACTGGGAATGGGAATGGGGAGAGCTGGAACTAGGAATGGGGAAAATTGGAACTGGGGAGAGCTGGAACTGGGAATGGGAATGGGGAAATGTAGAACTGGGAATGGGAATGGGGAGAGCTGGAACTGGGATTATGGATAGCTGGGATCAGGACTGGGAATTGGGAGAGCTGGAATTGGGAATGGGGAGAGCTGGGATTTGGAATAGGAGAGCCAGACCTGGAATTGGGAATGGGGAGAGACTGGATCTGAACTGGAATGGGGAGAGTTGGGATTGGGAATGGAAATGGGGAGAGCTGGGATTGAGATTGGGATTGGGAATGAGAGCTGGGACTGGGATCAGGAGCAGCAGGGCTGGGTTGGGGCTCCAGTCACAGCCAGGATGGGGCTGGAATTCCTGATTCCCACCCAAAATCAGGGAACTGGCAGGGAATGAGCCTCATGTTCCCGAAGTCCAGCAGAGTCATGAGACCCAGAGCAGGGACTGGGAGGAGTGGAATTCTCCCCAGCTCCTCTCCCTCCCTGCAGGCAATTCCCAGCATGTGGAACAGCCCCCATGGAGCAAGTGGGGACTGTGGTTTGATCCATGGAATCCTGGGATGGGTGGGATTGGGATCCCAGGCTGCTCCAAACCCATCCAGCCCAGCCTTGGACACTTCACAGAATCCAGAGCTCCTCCAGGAATCCCCCAGTAGAATTTTTTCATGGGGGATTTTTGCTGGAAGTTCCTCCATCCCCTCCTTTCCCTGGAGCTGTTCCAGCCCTGGGCATGGAAGAAAAACATCCGGAAGTTGTTCTGAACACTCTGGACAAAGGCAGGAAATTTGGGATTGGGGCTGGCACAACAGTGCCTCAGGAAAATCCTGAAGGATTTGGGGCCTGGCAGCTCCCTCAGCCCCCAAATTCCCACCCCCATCCTTTGTTTGGGATGCTTCTGATGGCCCTTCCCAGCCCCTTGCTCTTCTTGGGAATGGGTTCACTTGGGGAAAAATGCAGGAGAGCCAAAGCTGGAACACCAAAATTTTCCAGCTCCCATTCCCACTGTTCCCAGAGCTGGAGCACTGGGATTTTCCAGCCCTAATTCCTTCTTTTCCCAAAGGGAGACTTGTAATTTTCCAGATCTGATTCCCACTGTTCCCAGAGCTGGAGCACTGGGATTTTCCAGACCTGATTCCCACTTTCCCCAAAGGGAATTCAGGGATTTATGGCCCTGATTCTCACTTTTCCCAGAGCTGGAACTCCATGATTTTCCAGCCCTGATTCCAGTTTTTCCCAAACTGAACTCTGGGATTTCCCAGCTCAATTCCCACTTTTCCCAAACTGAACTTTGGGAATTTCCAGCTCTACTTCCCTCTGTTCCCAGATTCAGAATTCTGGGATTTCCCAGCTCAATTCCCTCTGTTCCCAAACTGAACTCCATGATTTCCCAGCTCAATTCCCTCTGTTCCCAAACTGAACTTCATGATTTCCCAGCTCAATTCCCACTGTTCCCAGATTCAGAGCTTCATGATTTCCCAGCTCAATTCCCTCTCTTCCCAAACTGAACTCCATGATTTCCCAGCTCAATTCCCACTGTTCCCAAACTGAACTCCCTGATTTCCCAGCTCAATTCCCTCTCTTCCCAAACTGAACTCCATGATTTCCCAGCTCAATTCCCTCTCTTCCCAAACTGAACTCCATGATTTCCCAGCTCAATTCTCTCTCTTCCCAGATTCAGAGCTCCCTGATTTCCCAGCTCATTCCCTCTCTTCCCGAGCAGGTACATGGCCATCATCCACCCGCTCCGGCCGCGCCTCTCGGCCGCAGCCACCAAGGTGCTGGTGGGGCTGATCTGGCTCCTGGCGCTCCTGCTGGCTTTCCCACAGGGATATTTCTCCATCACTGCCGAGCTCCCGGGACGCCTCGTCTGCCTCGTGGAGTGGCCGGAGCCCGGCGGAGCCGCGTCTGGAAAAGCGTGAGTGGGAATGGGATGGGAGCGGGGAAATGAGGGGGGATCTGGGAAATGGGGAGGGGAAGGGAAAGGGGGAAGGGGGAAAGGGAAAGGAGGAGGGAAGGGGGAAAGGAAAAGGAAAAGGAGGAGGGAAAGGGGGAAAGGGAAAGGGGGAAGGGGAAAGGGGAGAAAGGAAAAGGAGGAAAGGGATAATGGAAAAGGGGAGAAAGGAAGAGGGGGAAAGGAAGGCATAATGGAAAAGGGAAACGGAAAAACAGGGAAAGGAAGAGGGAAAGGGAAAGGGAAAGGAAAAGGAAAGGAAAAGGGGAGGGAAAGGGATAATGGAGGAGGGGGGGAAAGGAAAAGGAGGAGGGAAAGGGGGAAAGAAAAAGGGAAAGGAAGAGGGGGAAAGGAGGAGGGAAAGGGGGAAGGGGGAAAGGAAAAAGGGAAAGAAAGAGGGAGAAAGGAAAAGAGGAAGGGAAAAGGATAATGGAAAAGGGAAATGGAAAAACGGGGAAAGGAAAAGGAAAAACGGGGAAAGGAAAAACGGGGAAAGGAAAGGAGGAGGGAAAGGGGTAATGGGAAAGGGAAACGGAAAAACGGGAAAAGGAAAAGGAGGAGGTAAAGGGAAAAGGGAAAGGAAGAGGGGGAAGGGGCAAGGGGAAAGGGGGGAAAGGAAAAGAGGAAGGGAAAGAGATAATGGAAAAGGGAAATGGATAAATGGGGAAAGAAAAAGGAAAAAGGGGGAAATGAAAAGGAGGAGGGAAAGGGATAATGGAAAAGGGAAATGGAAAAATGGGAAAAGGAGGAGGGGAAGGGGGAGGGAAAGGGGGAAAGGAAAAGGAAGAGGGAAAGGGAAAGGGGGAAAGGAAGAGGAGGAGGGAAATGGAAAGGGGAAAGGGGGAAAGGAATAGGAGTAGGGAAAGGGAAAGGAAGAGGGAAAAGGGGGAAGGGGAAAGGAAAAGGGGGGAAGGAAAAGAGGAAGGGAAAGGGATAATGGAAAAGGGAAACAGAAAAATGGGAAAAGGAAAAGGAGGAGGGAAAGGGAAAAGGGAAAGGAAGAGGGGGAAGGGGAAAGGAAAAGGGGGGAAAGGAAAAGAGAAAGGGAAAGAGATAATAGAAAAGGGAAATGGAAAAACAGGGAAAGGAAAAGGGAGGAAAGGAAAGGAAAAGGGGGAAAGGGGAGCTCCTGGAACTTCCAGAGGCTCTGGGAATGGTTTGCCAAGGGGAGGTAAATGTCAGGTGTTGAGGGGAAAAAAAAGGGGGAGGGGAGGAATAAAGAAGGGAATTAAAACAGGAATAAAGAAAGGAATAAAAAAGGGGAATAAAAAACAGGACATAAAACAGGAAATAGAAAAAGGGAATAAAGAAGGCAAATAAAAATAAAGAATAAAGAAAGGGAATATAAAAAAAGGGAATAAAGGAGTTTGTGATCTCCAGCCCTGAGCAGGGAGGAACTGGGGCTGTGGAATTCTGCTCTGGAATTCCACTGGAGCCAGGGCAGGTGTCTCCAATCCTCAGGATCTCCCCGGGCAGACCCCAGGATGGGATTTTCCTGCCCTAAATAACTCGGGACAGGTGTTTGGTGATTCCAGAGGCGCCATCCCAGCCCTTTCCCTGCTCCATGGCCTTGGAGCAGTTATTCCGGGAACGCTCCGGTGGCAGCTGCTCCGTTTGTGGTGCCAAGAGGAAAAGATTCTATTCTTTGCCCAGTTCCTAAGAAAACAGGAGATAAAAACCAGGGCAAACAGGAGAATTCTAACACTTCAGAGAGGGATTTCCTTTGGAAAACCTCTGGGGAGCACAGAGGCAGGCAGAGCTGGTTTTTCCCTGGAAAACGTCGGCGGGAGCTGAGGATTCTGCAGGATTCAGTCCAGCCATCCATCCCTGCTTCCCAAAGGGATCAGGAATTCCATCAGTGGCCATCTGGGGTTTTGAGGAAAGGGAGAAGCTGCCCCTGGATCCTCTGGGAATTCAGGGATGTCCCTTCCATGCCAACATTCCCGGGATTTGCCAGGGAAAAGGAGGTGGCAGCTCCATGCCCTGAGCATCCTGCAATTCCCATAGGATCTTCCATCCCAAAAACCTTCCAGCTGCAACCCCCAAATTTCCCAGAGTGATCCTGGGAATCCTGCAAGCAGAACAATTCCACTGCTTTGCCATGCCTGGCATCCCAAAAGAATTCCTGGAGCTGTCTGGAAGGGCTCTGGGAGCCCAGACCCCTCTGGGAATGAGGCTCTGTGCTGCTGACGTTATCCTGCAGCTCCTCCAGACATTCCTGCTGTGCTCCAGGGATCTGGAATTCCATGGGAACCACAACAAAATCCTCCTCTGGAGCCACCGAGACGCCTCTGGAATGAGCAAAACGAAATCCAGCCCCGCCAAGCCCATCCCAAATGGAATTAGGGCTGGGAAAATGAGATTGCAGCACTGAACAACAGCGGGGCCAGGGCCAGCCCAGTTCCCTGCAGGAGAATTCCCTGAGCCAGCCTCGCCCTCTGGAGCTGGGATTCAATCCAAGCTCCCGGGAAGAGGAGCAGGAGCAGAGCTGGGAGCAGCTGCAGGGCTTGGATTGGAATCCAAATCCTTGGAAAGATGTGGAAGGTGGGATTGGAGCTCCAAAATCCACCCAGAGCCCCAAAGCCTTGGGAATGAAGTTCCTGCAAAAACAGGCAGGATCTGGGAAGTTTTCCAAGCTGCCACGTTTGTGGACTCGGTTTTTAGGGAACAGAGGATTTTCCACAAGGTCGGAGCCTCCATCCCCTCCTGTGGTTAAACCTGGAATTCTTGGGATTCCTTTTAAACCAACTCTCCTTTAACAGAAGTCTTCTCTGATCCACAGCATTCCCAGTGTTCCCGCAGCATTCCCAGTGTTCCACGGCATTCCAAATATTTCCATGGCATTCCCAGTGCTCCCATGGCATTCCCAATGCTGGATCCCCAGGGATTATTATATTTTTTCCAGGTACCATTTCTCCATGACTGTCCTGCTGGATTCTCATGGATTATTCCATTTTCTCCTGCTACCATTTCTCCATGACCATCTGCAGGATCCCCATGGATCCCATTTTTTCCAGCTACCATTTCTCCATGGCCATCCTACTGGACCCTCATGGTTTATACCATTTTTTTTCCAGGTACCATTTCTCCATGATCACCCTGCAGGACCCTCATGGATTATCCCATTTTTTCCAGGTACCATTTCTCCATGACCATCCTGCTGGTTCCCCATGAATTATCCCATTTTTTCCATGTACCATTTTTCCATAACCACTCTGCTGCATCCTCATGGATTATCCCATTTTTCCAGGTACCATTTCTCCATGGCCATCGGAGGATCCTCATGGATTATCCCATTTCTTTTCCAGGTACCATTTCTCCATTACCGTCAGAGGATCCTCATGGATTATCCCATTTCTTTTCCAGGTACCATTTCTCCATGGCCATCAGAGGATCCTCATGGATTATCCCATTTTTCCAGGTACCATTTCTCCATGGCCGTCAGAGGATCCTCATGGATTATCCCATTTCTTTTCCAGGTACCATTTCTCCATGACCGTCAGAGGATCCTCATGGATTATCCCATTTCTTTTCCAGGTACCATTTCTCCATGGCCGTCAGAGGATCCTCATGGATTATCCCATTTCTTTTCCAGGTACCATTTCTCCATGGCCATCAGAGGATCCTCATGGATTATCCCATTTTTCCAGGTACCATTTCTCCATGGCCGTCAGAGGATCCTCATGGATTATCCCATTTTTCCAGGTACCATTTCTCCATGGCCGTCAGAGGATCCTCATGGATTATCCCATTTTTTCCAGGTACCATTTCTCCATGACCGTCAGAGGATCCTCATGGATTATCCCATTTCTTTTCCAGGTACCATTTCTCCATGACCATCCTGCTGGTTCCCCATGGATTATCCCATTTTTTCCATGTACCATTTTTCCATAACCACTCTGCTGCATCCTCATGGATTATCCCATTTTTTCCAGGTACCATTTCTCCATGGCCGTCAGAGGATCCTCATGGATTATCCCATTTTTCCAGGTACCATTTCTCCATGGCCGTCAGAGGATCCTCATGGATTATCCCATTTCTTTTCCAGGTACCATTTCTCCATGGCTGTCAGAGGATCCTCATGGATTATCCCATTTCTTTTCCAGGTACCATTTCTCCATGGCCGTTAGAGGATCCTCATGGATTATCCCATTTTTCCAGGTACCATTTCTCCATGGCCGTTAGAGGATCCTCATGGATTATCCATTTTTCCAGGTACCATTTCTCCATGGCCGTCAGAGGATCCTCATGGATTATCCCATTTTTCCAGGTACCATTTCTCCATGGCCGTTAGAGGATCCTCATGGATTATCCCATTTCTTTTCCAGGTACCATTTCTCCATGGCCGTCAGAGGATCCTCATGGATTATCCCATTTTTCCAGGTACCATTTCTCCATGACCGTCAGAGGATCCTCATGGATTATCCCATTTTTCCAGGTACCATTTCTCCATGGCCATCAGAGGATCTTCATGGATTATCCCATTTTTCCAGGTACCATTTCTCCATGACCGTCAGAGGATCCTCATGGATTATCCATTTTTCCAGGTACCATTTCTCCATGGTCGTCAGAGGATCCTCATGGATTATCCATTTTTCCAGGTACCATTTCTCCATGGCTGTCAGAGGATCCTCATGGATTATCCATTTTTCCAGGTACCATTTCTCCATGGCCATCAGAGGATCCTCATGGATTATCCCATTTTTCCAGGTACCATTTCTCCATGACCGTCAGAGGATCCTCATGGATTATCCCATTTTTCCAGGTACCATTTCTCCATGACCATCAGAGGATCCTCATGGATTATCCCATTTCTTTTCCAGGTACCATTTCTCCATGGCCGTCAGAGGATCCCCATGGATTATCCCATTTTTCCAGGTACCATTTCTCCATGACCGTCAGAGGATCCTCATGGATTATCCATTTTTCCAGGTACCATTTCTCCATGACCGTCAGAGGATCCTCATGGATTATCCATTTTTTCCAGGTACCATTTCTCCATGACCGTCAGAGGATCCTCATGGATTATCCATTTTTCCAGGTACCATTTCTCGATGACCCTCAGAGGATCCTCATGTATTATCCATTTTTCCAGGTACCATTTCTCCATGACTGTCCTGCTGTACCTGCTGCCCCTGCTGGTGATTGGCTGTGCCTACGCCGCCGTCGGCCGCACGCTCTGGGCCAGCGCCATCCCCGGGGACTCCTCCGACCGCTACCACGAGCAGGTGACAGCCAAGAGGAAGGTGAGGAGTTCCAGGAGGGAAAGGGAAAGGGGGAAAAGGGGGAAGGAAAAAAGGAAAAGGGGGGGAAGAAAGGGAAAGGGAATGGGAAAGGAGGAAAGCGAAAGGAGGAAAGGGGAAAAGGGAGAAAGGAAAAAAGGAAAAAGGGAGGAAGAGGAAAAGGGGGAAAGAGAAAGGATTCCTGGTGAATCCTAACCATGAGCAGTCTCAGACAAGAGGAAGGTGAAGAATTCCAGGAGGAAAAGGGAAAGGGAAAGGATTCCTGGTGAATCCTAACCATGAGTAGTCTCAGACAAGAGGAAGGTGAAGAATTCCAGGAGGAAAAGGGAAAGGGAAAGGATTCCTGGTGAATCCTAACCATGAGCAGTCCCAGACAAGAGGAAGGTGAAGAATTCCAGGAGGGAAAGGATTCCTGGCCAATCCTAACCATGAGTAGTCTCAGACAAGAGGAAGGTGAAGAATTCCAGGAGGGAAAGGGAAAGGATTCCTGGCCAATCCTAACCATGAGTAGTCTCAGACAAGAGGAAGGTGAAGAATTTGGGGAGGGGCTGGATTCAGAATTCCTGGCTAATCTCCACAAGGTAAGGAATTGTGAGCATGGTTGGATCCAGAATTCCTGGCCAATCCCAGCCATGAGCAGGTCATAGCCAAGCACAAAGTAAGGAATGCCAGAGGGTGGAATGAGTGACAGATGGGTTCAGGACATCCCACAAAAGTGGTTTAACCAAGATACTGACTGCACTGAATGGCTGGAAAGGCCATTCCCAGTAGAAAAAGACATTGCCAAGGCTGGAAAGGCCATTCCTGCTCAGAAAGGCCATTGCCAAGGCTGGAAAGGCCAATCCCATTTGGAAAGGCCATTCCCAAGGTCACAAAGGCCATTCCCAAGGCTGGAATCTCAAGGTGGCAAAGGCCATTCCCAAGGTGGCAAAGACCATTCCCAAGGTCAGAATCCCACGGTGGCAAAGGCCATTCCCAAGGCTGGAATCCCAAGGTCACAAAGGCCACTCCCAAGGTCACAAAGGCCATTCCCAAGGTCACAAAGCCACTCCCAAGGTCACAAAGCCATTCCCAAGGTCACAAAGCCATTCCCAAGGTCACAAAGCCCATTTCCAAGGTCACAAACCACTCCCAAGGTCACACAGCCACTCCCAAGGTCACAAAGCCATTCCCAAGGTCACAAACCACTCCCAAGGTCAAAAAGCCACTCCCAAAGTGGCAAAGGCCACTCCCAAGGCCACAAAGCCACTCTCAAGTTCACAAAGCCACTCCCAAGTTCACAAAGCCATTCCCAAGCTCACCAAGGCCACTCCCAAGGTCACCAAGGCCACTCCCAAGCTCACCCAGGCCACTCCCAAGCTCACCCAGGCCACTCCCAAGCTCACCCAGGCCACTCCCGGGCGCAGTGAGGGAGCGTGGCCGTGCCCCCGCAGGTGGTGAAGATGATGATCATGGTGGTGTGCACCTTCGCGCTCTGCTGGCTGCCCTACCACGTCTACTTCACGCTGCAGTACCTGCGGCCCGAGTGGTACCTGCGCCGCTCCATCCAGCAGGTCTACCTGGCCGTCATGTGGCTGGCCATGAGCTCCACCATGTACAACCCCATCATCTACTGCTGCCTCAACGACAGGTGAGAGCGTGGATGGGGATTTTGGGATGGGTGGGAGGACTCAGTATGGATGGAGATTTTGGGATGGGTGGGAGGACTCAGCATGGATGGGGATTTTGGGATGGGTGGGAGGACTCAGCATGGATGGGGATTTTGGGATGGGTGGGAGGACTCAGCATGGATGGGGATTTTGGGATGGGTGGGAGGACTCAGTATGGATGGGGATTTTGGGATGGGTGGGAGGACTCAGCATGGATGGGGATTTTGGGATGGGTGGGAGGACTCAGCATGGATGGGGATTTTGGGATGGGTGGGAGGACTCAGTATGGATGGGGATTTTGGGATGGGTGGGAGGACTCAGCATGGATGGGGATTTTTGGGATGGGTTTTTTTGGGATGGGTGGGAGGATTCAGTATGGATGGGGATTTTTAGGATGGGTTCTTTTGGGATGGGTGGGGTTTCTCAGCATGGATGGGGTTTCTCAGCATGGATGGGGATTTTTAGGATGGGTTTTTTGGGATGGGTAGGAGGTCTCAGCATGGATGGGGATTTTTGGGATGGGTGGGTTTTCTCAGCATGGATGGGGTTTCTCAGCATGGATGGGGGTTTTTGGGATGGATGGGGTTTCTCAGGGTGGATGGGGATTTTTGGGATGGGTTTTTTTTGGATGGGTGGGGTTTCTCAGCATGGATGGGGTTTTTTGGGATGGGTGGGGGTTCTCAGCATGTATGGGGATTTTTAGGATGGATGAGGTTTCTCAGGGTGGATGGGGATTTTTGGGATGGGTGGGGTTTCTCAAGATGGGTGGGGTTTTTTGGGATGGGATTTTTTGGGATGGGTGGGGGTTCTCAGCATGTATGGGGATTTTAGGATGGATGAGGTTTCTCAGGGTGGATGGGGATTTTTGGGACAGATGGGGTTTCTCGGTGGATGGGTTTTCTCAGCATGGATGGGGATTTTCAGGATGGATGGGGTTTCTCAAGATGGGTGGGGTTTTTTGGGATGGTTTTTTTTTTGGGATGAGTGGCATTTCTCAGGATGGATGGGGTTTTTAGGATGGGTGGGGTTTCTCAGCATGAATGGGGTTTGTCAGCATGGATGGGGTTTTTTGGGATGGGTGAGGGCTCTTAGCATGGATGGGGTTTTTTGGGATGGGTAGGGTTTTTTGGGGTGGATAGGATTTTTTATTATGGGTGGGGTTTTTATGGATGGATGGGGTTTCTCAGGGTGGGTGAGGTTTTTTGGGATGGGTGGCGTTTTTCAGGATGGATGGGGTTTTTGGGATGGTTGCAGTTTTTTGGGATGGTCTCTCCTGCCCCTCTGCCACTTCCACCTGAGGTGGGGGTGGCACAATTCTCACCTGGAGTCTTTCCTAATCCCCATGGATTTTGAGGGCCAACAGCAAGTGAAACCATCCCAACTCCTAACTGGGGTCTGCAGGGGTTTTTTTGTTTTTCCATGGGTTTTCTGTTTCTCAGTCAGTTTTTAATTTCTCAGTGGGTTTTTCATTTCTCAGCAGGTTTTCTATTTCCCAGTGGGTTTTTCATTTCTCAGCAGGTTTTCTATTTCCCAGTGGGTTTTTTATTTCTCAGCAGGTTTTCTATTTCCCAGTGGGTTTTTTATTTCTCAGCAGGTTTTCCATTTCTCAGTGGGTTTTTTTGTTTCTCAGAGGGTTTTTTGTTTCTCAGCAGGTTTTCCACTTCTCAGCAGGTTTTTTGTTTCTCAGTGGGTTTTCTATTTGTCCATGGGTTTTTCACTTCCCAGTGGGTTTTTCCTCCCCTCAGTGAAAGATTGAAATTTTGTCACATTTAGAAAAGCTCAGCTTTATCTCCCCCTCCTTTTGGCCACATCCATCCCATTCCTCTGACCATGTCCATGTCTTTCCCAACTCCTGTGGCTATCTCTGTCTTCCCTCACCCATATCCACCTCCATCCTGTTCTTTGTACATCTCCATCTCCTTTGTTCATCTCCATCCCATTCCCTTGTTCATCTCCATCTCCATCCCATTCCTTTGCTCATCTCCATCTCCATCCCATTCCTTTGCTTATCTCCATCTCCATCCCGTTCTTTGTTCATCTCCATCCCATTCCCTTGTTCATCTCCATCTCCATCCCATTCCTTTGCTCATCTCCATCTCCATCCCATTCCTTTGCTCATCTCCATCTCCATCCCGTTCTTTTTTCATCTCCATCCCGTTCCTCTGTTCATCTCCATCTCCATCCTGTCCCTTTGGCCATCTCCATCTCCTTTGTTCATCTCCATCCCACTATTGTGGCCATTTCCATCCCGTTCCTTTGTTCATCTCCATCCCATTCCCATGGCCGTCTCCATCCCAATCCTTTGTTCATCTTCATCTCCATCCCATTCCTTTGTTAATCTTCATCTCCATCCTGTTCCTGTGGCCATCTCCATCTCCATCCCAATCCTTTGTTCATCTCCATCTCCATCCCAATCCTTTGTTCATCTCCATCCCAATCCCATTCCTCTGTTCATCTCCATCTCCATCCCATTCCTTTGTTCATCTCCATCTCCATCCCGTTCCCGTGGCCATCTCCATCCTGTCCCTGTGGCCATCTCCATCTCCTTTGTTCATCTCCATCTCACTCCTGTGGCCATCTCCATCCCGTTCCCATGGCCATCTCCATCCCATTCCTTTGTTCATCTCCATCTCCATCCCATTCCTTTGTTCATCTCCATGTCCATCCTGTCCCTGTGGCCATCTCCATCCCATTCCTTTGTCCATCTCCCATCTCTCCCCACCCATGTCCTCATCCACCGGTGCCTCTGGCGGTGCCGTGCTCCGGTCGGCTGCGTGGCGCAGGTTCCGGCTGGGATTCAAGCAGGCGTTCCGCTGGTGCCCGTGTGTGAGCGCCGGCGAGTACGAGGGGCTGGAGCTGCGCTCGGCGCGTTTCCTGCACACGCACAGCTCCGTGTCCAAGCTCAGCCGCATGGACACCGCCACCGTGGCCTCGGCGCTGGGCGCGGCCGACGAGGAGCCGGAGGAGCCCGGCCGGGCCGAGCGGCTCTCCCTGGACGTGGCCTCCAACGGCTCCTCCCGCAGCGACTCCAAGACCGTGTCCGAGAGCTTCAGCTTCTACTCCAACACCCCCACCTAGGGGGGTCCCCTCGGTGCCACCTCGGTGTCACCGCCCTGCTTGTGCCCTGCCGGCCTTTCCTGTGCTGTTTTCCCGTCTCTTTTCCTTGGGATGAGCTCTGCGTGTTCCATTGTGGGGCTGGACACCAGGAATGTTTCTCCAACTGCCCACTTGGAGATGGAGGGGATGCAGGAATGGGACAGAGCGGGGTTTTTCTCTGGAATTCCAACAGTGGCCAGCGCTTCCGTGCTCTCTGCAAAGAACGAAGGGATCTCTCAGTGCATCCCACCCCATGGAAAACAGTCCCACTCTGCACTTCCCTCCTCCCATCCTTCATTTCAGTCTCCCCATTGGATATCCAGGGTGATCTTGAATCCAGCTCCACAGGGAATCATCGACCACAGCATAGATCCAGGACTTCCCACATGGCCTTGGATCATCTCTGGCATCCACATCCCACTGCTCCAAACCCGTTTGTCAGAGCAGATTCCCAGAGGATCTCCTGAAGGATCTGAAGAATCTCCTAAAGGAACTCCCAAAGGATCTCCTGAGAGTTCTCTGAAAAATCCCCCAAAGCAACTCCTGAAGGATGTTCCAAAGGATCTCCAATCTGAGCTGGGCTTTAGCTGCTGTTCCTCAACCACCACAAGGAATTCTGTGATTCCCTAGAAATCCTCTTGGATGGACTCTGGAATGCCATGGAGCTCTGGAAAAGGAGAGACCATCTGAAGGGATCCTCACACCCTGGAAATGGATTCCATCCCAAAAACAAGGTTGGAAGGAGATTAGAAATTCTTCAGAGCTGCTCTCACCCCCAGGGTTCAGAGGATTCCCTCCCACCTCCTGGATTTTGTTTTAATCAGGGATTTTTTCCATTAGGTTTGTGATGTGTGTATTTATGGAATATTTCTGTTCGGATGGACAATTTTCCCTGGACTCCTCCAAGTGGATCAACTGTGCTTGTTGGGAGCAAAGCCACAAACCTGGGGACAATGTGGGGGGAATTTGCTCGTGGCTGCTGCTGCTCCAAGTTCTTGTTTGGGGTGAGGAAATCTGGCTCTGAACTGGATTCACTGGAATGCTGGAGAAATGAGGGATGAACTCCAGAGAAATGTCCCGGTCGCTGTTCTGTTCCCATCTCCTGGACACTGAATCCAGAGGCTTTTCCAGGTTTTTTAGGCAGATCTCAGATCACAGATTCAATTCCCAAGCAGGGGAGTTCCTGTAACTCCTCCGTGGCACTTGGATGGAAAATCAACGCAAGGAAAATCACCTAGAAGGAAAATCAGTGGATATCCCCCAGAGCTCTGCTCCCACCCTTTGGAAGCACCTGGAAAACTCCCCCATCCCAAACCCCAAATCCCAACCCTGAAATCTTTGGGTTTAAGCTCAGCTTTGTATCCTGAAACACAGAAATTCCCATTCTGACTGAACAAGAGCAGCAAATTCCAAATCCCTCCCCATCCACCCTTGGGATCCACCCCTAAATCCACCCTTTACCCCTCATTCCATGTGAGACCATCCCTCCCCCAACACCAATCCCTGGATTTGGGGAATTTTGCTGGGATTCAAACAGGCTTGGCCCTGTTTTGGCTCTGTTTGGCACGAAAACCCCGGCGCCTTTGGAAGTCTCAGCCAAGGATCCGGCGGCGCCTTTGGAAGCCTCAGCCAAGGATCCATCCGGGAGCAATTCCCATTGTTCAGAGCGTTTTTCTGGGATTGCTGTGGATACGAGCCCTGCCCCACCCATCCTTGTCTTCATTGTTGTTTTTATTTTCTGTCCCTTGAGGGCTCCTGACGGCCGAGCATTCCAGGATGGAAGTGCAGGATCCGCTGTTTACGGAGCGTTCCCACAGGGAATGACGGGATTTGGGTTTTTTGGGATTTCCGTGTCCTTGCCAGAGCTCTGGTGTGAGGTGACAGAACCCAGCCCGGGAGCTCCCTGGATTTATTTTTTATTAAAGTCACCATAATCCAAAAAAATTCCAATTTTTAGCCTTCAGAACTTACCAGCCTTCCCCATTCTGGAATTTTGGGATTTATTCCTCTCCTAAACCCTGCCCCAAAATCCTACATCCAGCTGAAGAATGGGCATAATCATTATCATGCAAAGTTTAGTGGGGGAATTCCCCCTTTTCCTTGGAATATCCACCCCAAACCCCATTCCTGCAGAATATCCATCCCTAATCCCATTCCTGTGGAATATCTACCCCAAATCTCATCCTTGTGGAATATCCACCCCAAATCCCAATCCCTGTGGAATATCCACCCCAAATCTCATCCTTGTGGAATATCCACCCCAAATCCCAATCCCTGTGGAATATCCACCCCAAACTCATTTCCACTGGAATATTCACCCCAAATCTCACTCCTGTGGAATACCCACCCCAAATCCAATTACTCTGACATCCCTGGGGAATTTGGGATTTGGGGTGGGAGCAGCTGGAAGGAGCTTTCTGGGAAGTTCTTCCCATGGGAGCATCCCAAGAGAGAGGGAACCCAACCCAAAGCATCTCAGGATTGTCCCAGCTTGGATTTTCACAGATAAATGTTCCTTTGATGTGGAGAATGGTTCGTTATCCCTTAACGAGGCGAGGAGGGGTGGGAGTGGGAAGAGGTGGAAAAGCTGAAATTCCATAAAAAAATATGGATGATGAGTTTGGGGCACCCTCAGTGGGAGGGGTTTGCCCTGAAATGTCACCAAAACAAGAAAAGGGACAATTCCCAAAATTCCTCCTCCAATTCAGGGCTGGGAGCGTGGGACTGATTCCCAAATCATGGAAAAGGCTCCAATCCCTCCTGGATCATGGGAAGGGCCTGGGGCTGATCTGTTCTCCAGCATTTCCAGTGTCCCTGATGGATCCCAGCTTCCCTTCCCAGGCTGGCATTCCCAAATCCTGCTGCTCTGCTGGGAATGTGCAATCTGTGTTTTTTCAAGCCCTCAGCAGGCTGCTGGCAGAACATTCCAGGTGGGAATTGGGGGAGGATCCAGCCCCCACTGGCAGTTCCAGCTGGCTGGAATTCTGGATTTTAATTAAAGTGGAGTTCCCAGGCTCAGCTCCATCCCACGGGCACAGTAAACTCTGACTGTTGGTTTTCCATCAGTGATGTCATCCTGGAAAAAGGAGGGAAGGGAAAAACATCCTCATGCTCCTGGCTGATCTTCCCATGAATGCTGATGGGATTCAGGTCCCCATGGATCCATCAGGATCATCCCTTCCTGGTGAGATTCAGATCCCCACAGATCCATCAGGATCATCCCCTTCCCAGTGGGATTGTGATCTTCATGGAGCCATTTCCTTCACTGGGATCATCCCTTCCTGGTGAGATTCAGATCCCCATGGATCCATCAGGATCATCCCTTCCTGGTGAGACTCAGATCCCCATGGATCCATTGGGATCATCCCTTCCTGATGAGATTCAGATCCCCATGGATCCATCAGGATCACCCCTTCCTGGTGAGACTCAGATCCCCATGGATCCATTGGGATCATCCCTTCCTGGTGAGACTCAGATCCCCATGGATCCATCAGGATCATCCCTTCCTGGTGAAATTCAGATCCCCATGAATCCATCAGGATCATCCCTTCCTGGTGAGACTCAGATCCCCATGGATCCATCAGGATCATCCCTTCCTGGTGAAATTCAGATCCCCATGGATCTATCAGGATCATCCCTTCCTGGTGAAATTCAGATCCCCATGGATCCATCAGGATCATCCCATCCCAGCAGGATTCAGATCCCCATGGATCCATCAGGATCATCCCTTCCTGGTGAGATTCAGATCCCCATGGATCCATTGGGATCATCCCTTCCTGGTGAGACTCAGATCCCCATGGATCCATCAGGATCATCCCTTCCTGGTGAGATTCAGATCTCCATGGATCCATTGGGATCATCCCATCCCCTTTCCAGGGCTGTCCCTAATGGGGAATTTCATCCCTCCTCCATAAAATGAGGCCAAGCCTTTACTGGGAACAAAAATCCCTTCAGCCACACAAGGAAAAGGAATTCCACATTCCCTGGGCTTTGGGTTATCCCTCCATCTCCAATTCCTTGGGAAGCCCCCCAAAATCAGGAGGTGACCCCAAAAAGCCCCAAATTTTGTCAGTTTTGGTGTTTTCCAAGCAGGATCTGCAGCTTTGATCAAGCCCATCCCTCTGAATTCCCACTCTGGATCAGCCTCATTACCATGGATGCATTCCAGCATTTTGCATAAATGTTTGCTTAATGCCAAGTCCGAAATATCCCAGAAAATTAAAAATAAAAAAATGGGAATTGAAGGCAGCTCATGGCTCCCAGGGTGCATCCTGCTGTTGCCATGGCAGCCAGGAGGGCTCAGGGATGCTTCCCAAAAAAAATCAGAGCTTAGGGAGGAACGATTTGGGTTCAAAACATCCAGATGGAGGGGAATTCACATTTTTCAGGAATCCCCAGTTTAATTTCGGGGCAGATTCCGGCAGATTTGGGGTTCCTGGAGGGTGGAGAATTCCAGCTTGTTCCCAGCAGTAATTAGTGTTAATTACTTCAGTAATTACTGAGCTCCAAGCAGCAATTGAAAACCACCCCAGGGAGGGTGGGAATTTTGGGGTGGGAAATGAGGAATTCAATTGGATTTGGTATTTCCAGGGCTGAGAAACCTCCTGGGCATCGGGAATTCCAGAGGGAAGGAAAAGAGGAGAGAGGGAATTGCTTCCACAGGATGCTCCAATGGGCTTAATTAGAAATTAATTATTCATTGGAGCCACTGGATGGGAAAGGAGGGGGTTGGAGGAGGATTTATGGAATCCTGGGGGAGATCCACACTCTAGCCAGGATTTTTTTGGGAGGAAATCCCTCCCTGATGGGCTGGGATGGAATTCCCAGAGGAGCTGTGGCTGCTCCTGGATCCCTGGAAGTATCCAAGGCCAGGTTGGACATGGCACCAAAAATCTGAGAAATCCTGGGATTTGTGGCACAAGAATTGGGGATAAAACACACAGAATGGGGGAACAAAAAAACCTGGGAAATCCTGGGATTTGTGGGGGAAAAAAAATTAGGATAAAACACAGGGAATGGGAGCACCAAAGGTCAGATTCTCACTGCTCATTTGGGAATGAGGGGCAGGAGAAGGGACTGGGGCCATCTGAAGCTCTGTCATGCTCTGGCCTTTTCCAGAACATTCCCACTAAAGGGAAAAGAATCCATCCCAGCTGGATGTGAGCTGTGCTCAGCAGCCAGGCAAAGCAGAGCTTCCCAATAAAATCTTGGAGAGATCCAACCCATTTCCCTCTCCCAAGTGTTCCCTGTGCCTCCAGCTCTGAACACGGCACAGGAGGCAAGGCCAGAGGAAGGGGAAAGCAGGGGGGGAATGCCCTGAAATCCAAATCCAGGGCCTTTGCCAGGCTTCCTTCAGGGAATGGGGCAGGGAATGATCACAGAATGGACAGGGAATGAGGCAGAGAATGGACATGGAATGGGGCAGGGAATGGTCAGCTGGTCCCAAGGCTGGGATTCCCTGCCCATCCCGTGGTCATTCCCTGCCCATTCCCAGTAAGATTTCCAGTCCCCATTTCCTCCCCTTTTCTCAAGTTCCCCACATCCCACTGTCCCAAATCCTCCCGAGCCCGCCTGGAAAAGCCCCGGCAGCTCCTGCTCCCAACTCCTCCTCCCCAGCCCCCCAAGAAAAACTCTCCCTGCACCCAGGAGCATCCCCACACCCCAATCTCGGGGATTTCAGGAATGCAAACCCCTTTGGAATGTGGGGAGCTGGAAACCGAAGCTTTCCCGAGTCCTGGCAGGGATTTATGGAGCCGGGAAGGGATCAAAGCCATTTGCACCGTTGCTGTCACAGTGATCCATTCCCTCAATTCCCACTTCCATCCGGGAACGTTCCTGCCCTCGCCGGCACTGCTGATGCTGGGGAAAAATCCAGCGCGGTTGCCAGGGCAGGGATGATTTATTTGGGCATAAAATCCATCCGAGTTCCTGGGAGTCTCCTCCGGGATGCAGAGATTGATTTGTTTACACAGCCACGGAAAGCGGGGGCTGCTCCCGGGAAAACACATCCCAAACTCAGCCTGGGATTTTCCAGCCTCTCCCGGTTCTCCTGGAGCAGCCAAGGGAAGGGACTGACCCCACTACTCAGCCCCCAGATTATCAGGGGGATAAAAAAAAAACCAGACCCAAAGCGTTTCAGATCCTCGAGGTTTGGAAATTGTCCAGGCATTCCCGGGTGCTTGGAATCTTCCAAGGAGATTCCAGGCTGCTCTTCCAAGAAGATTCAGGGCTGTGATTCCTTTGCCATTTTTGGGGTTGGATGGAGGCAGAGCTGAGATCCCTCCGGCTCCCTCCTGGCGGGGGAATCGAGCCCAGAGGGATGGATGGAGCCAAAATAAAACTGGGATTCGGGGCTTAAGGACGGCCTCTAAATCCATGTATTCCTTAGGAAAAAAAATGGGATTTTCCTCTTTTGGTAAAGATGGTTGTGTTTGGAAGGGATTCTATGGGCTGGGCACTCCCAGGGAGCAGCGTTTCCTTGGATCGGCCTTTCCCAGGAGCCTGGAATATCCTGGATGGGAAAACCCCCATTCCCTAAATCTGGGTTATCCCTCCTGGGTGATCCCGCGGTCCATCCCGCGCTGGAGCTCGGGGTTGATGATCCTAAAGGTGTTTTCCAAGCTCAAAAATTCCATGATTCTGTGATCCCTCGGCTGCTCCATGCAGAGAGGGGGAAAACCTGGGAATCATTCCCGAGCTCCCACGATCAGTCCATGGCTTTTCCTCCTGCTCCATCCAGCGGCTCAGCCGGGAAAAGCCGCCGGGACAAACGGCAGCATCATCCCTAAATCCAAAGATTCAGCCGGGAATGCCGGCCTGGGAATGCTGGAAAAGCTCCTGCTCCGGGTGGGTTCAAGTCCCTCTTCCCAAACTTCAGAATGCAATGGAATTCCCAAGATTTGGGGACATCCTAATTTTTCCCTAAAGAGAGGCACGGGGAATGCGGGAATTACACCTGGAGAGGCACGGGGAATGCGGGAATTACACCTGGAGAGGCACGGGGAATGCCAGAATTACACCTGGAGGGGCACGGGGAATGCGGGAATTACACCTGGAGGGGCACGGGGAATGCGGGAATTACACCTGGAGGGGCACGGGGAATGCGGGAATTACACCTGGAGGGGCACGGGGAATGTCAGAATTACACCTGGAGAGGCACGGGGAATGCGGGAATTACACCTGGAGGGGCACGGGGAATGCGGGAATACACCTGGAGAGGCACGGGGAATGCGGGAATTACACCTGGAGAGGCACGGGGAATGTGGGAATTACACCTGGAGAGGCACGAGGAATGTCAGAATTACACCTGGAGGGGCACGGGGAATGCGGGAATTACACCTGGAGGGGCACGGGGAATGCGGGAATTACACCTGGAGGGGCACGGGGAATGTCAGAATTACACCTGGAGGGGCACGGGGAATGTCAGAATTACACCTGGAGGGGCACGGGGAATGCGGGAATACACCTGGAGGGGCACGGGGAATGCGGGAATTACACCTGGAGGGGCACGGGGAATGCGGGAATACACCTGGAGAGGCACGGGGAATGCGGGAATACACCTGGAGAGGCACGGGGAAGGGAGGTTGCACTCAGTGCCAAGCTGGGGATCGGACCCAGCTCAGACTCGGGGATCCCAAAGATTCTAACCTCACCGATTCCGGGATAACCGGCGCTGCTCTGGCGGCTCCTCCTCCCGAGTGTTCCAGGGCAGTCCCGGAGGCTGCGGACCCCGCTGCGCTCCTAGCCCAGAGCCGGGAATTGCGGGCACAGGGAAATGGCGGGGCCGCCCCTCCCGGGCTCCCTCACAGCGCAGCCCCGCCCCTTCTCCCCCCCACAACGGCCGTTACCGAGCGCGCGCCGCCGTTCAAACCCGCCTCGGGGGCGGGCACGCCGCTCGCTGATTGGCTGTCGTGCTGACAGCCCGCGCGCTGATTGGGCGCGAGAGCCGGGGGCGTGGCCGCGGGGAGGGCGGGCTCACTCTCAGTGGAGAGTGGAGCCGCAGCCATGGCCGTCCACACTCCCCGCACTGCCGCCGCCGCCGCTGCTGCTGCTTCCTCCTTGCTCTCGCCGACCTCGCGGGCCCTCGGCATTTCCGGCGCCCCCGTGCTCGCTGAGTGCCCCGGCAACGATGATGAGAGCGAGAGGCGCCAGCGCCGCCGCTCCAGGGCCGTGGACTCGTCGCTGCAGGGCCTCGGCTCACCCTCGCTTAGGTAGGATTGGTGCGCGGGGCCTGGGCGGAGAGGGGGAGCCCGGTCACTGACACCGCTGGGCACGGACTGGGGAAAAGCCCGATCACCGGCACTGCTGGGCTGAGATTGAGGGGGAACGCGGGCACTGACCCCGCTGGGCACGGGGCGGAGGGGAACGCGGGGACTGACACCGCTGGGCATGGGCTGAGGGGAGCCTGGCACCGACCCCGCTGGATTGGGGCTGAGGGGAGCCTGGCACCGACCCCGCTGGATTGGGGCTGGGGGGAGCCCGGCACCGACCCCGCTGGATTGGGGCTGGGGGGAGCCCGGCATCGACCCCGCTGGATTGGGGCTGGGGGGAGCCCGGCATCGACCCCGCTGGATTGTGGCTGGGGGGAGCCTGGCACCGACCCCGCTGGATTGGGGCTGGGGGGAGCCCGGCATCGACCCCCCCTGGATTGGGGCTGGGGGGAGCCTGGCACCGACCCCGCTGGATTGGGGCTGGGGGGAGCCTGGCACCGACCCCGCTGGATTGGGGCTGGGGGGAGCCCCGCACCGACCCCGCTGGATTGTGGCTGGGGGGAGCCCGGCACCGACCCCGCTGGATTGGGGCTGGGGGGAGCCCGGCACCGACCCCGCTGGATTGGGGCTGGGGGGAGCCCGGCACCGACCCCGCTGGATTGGGGCTGAGGGGAGCCTGGCATCGACCCCGCTGGATTGGGGCTGAGGGGAGCCTGGCACCGACCCCGCTGGATTGGGGCTGGGGGGAGCCCGGCACCGACCCCGCTGGATTGGGGCTGGGGGGAGCCCGGCACCGACCCCGCTGGATTGGGGCTGAGGGGAGCCTGGCATCGACCCCGCCGTGTCCCGCAGGCCCGAGGGCTGGCAGCCGCCGCTGGCCCAGTGGAGCAACGCGCA
The DNA here is from genome assembly GCF_903797595.1 of Erithacus rubecula. NCBI lineage: Eukaryota > Metazoa > Chordata > Aves > Passeriformes > Muscicapidae > Erithacus > Erithacus rubecula. The sequence continues at coordinate 56,595 of NC_136681.1, read as the reverse complement.
GATCTCGGAGCACTACAGCACCTGCATCAAGCTCTCCTCCGAGAATGTGAGTCGGGGCAGCCGCGTTTGGCCCCTCCGGGGTTTAAAAGCCGCTCAGTGCGGTTCAGGCGGGGTTGGGAACACTTCGGGGTGGGGCAGGTTAAGGGACCATAAAGGTGTCTGGTCCCAGTCGGGCTGTCCCACAGCACGTGGGTTCTGTCCCCACGGTTCTGGAGTATCTCTGAGCAATCCCAGGAGAAAGTTCCTGTGGGATTTCCCAGGCATCAGTTCCTGCTCTTCCTCTTGTCCCATGGCTGGGCCCCGTGGAGCAGAGCCTGGATGTATCCTCCCACATTCCCCCTTGGATATTTAGGGCTGAGATCCCCTCTCTGCCCAGCTTCAGCTCCCTCAGCCTTTGATCATCAGGAATGACATGCTCCAGATCCCTCATCTTTGTCCCCCTCAGCTGGAGCTCCTGTCCCTCCTGTCCTGATGATCCCATAGCACTCCTAGGGCTGGATCACTTCCTGGCCTGCTGGGAATGCTCTTCCTGATGATCCCTGGTGGCCTTGTCCCCAGAACACTTTGCTAGTCAGGGACACTTTGTTCTCCCTCAGCTCCTTCTCCACAGGGCTCACCTCCAACCAGTGTCCAGAGCTGGCCCTTCCCAACTGCAGGACCTGCCTCAGTTTGAATTTCAAACTATTCTCTGTTAAATTACAGACAATTCTTTGCCCATCTCTCCAACCTCTCCCCATTCCTCTGCCAAGAGGAAGCCGTGGCAACAGCCAGGCTGGTGTTGCCCTCCCCCAGTGCCACCCAGGCTGTCCCCTTGGTGGCCCTGGCCAGGGGAAGGGTCCCCAGCTTTGTTTTGTTGCAGAAAATCACCACCAAAAATGCCTTTGGGCTGCACCTGATTGATTACATGACCGACATCCTGAAGCAGAAGAACTCAGAGCTCACCAACTTCCAGGTCAGAGGAGTCCCTGCTGCTGATTTGTTTCCACCTCCAATTAAGGCTGGGATTAATTAATGTGAAACTTCCAATGTTGCCACCAAAACCTCCTGGGAGAGGCAGCAGGAATCAGAGGCACCAAGTCCTTGAAAGGCTGAGTGCTCCCAGTTGTGGTGTTCAAAAATGGTTCAAAGCAGGACTTGGAAGGGCTCAGAGGTAAAAACAAGGCTGGGAAAGGAAGGAAGGAGGTGCTGGGCTGGCTCTGATCCAAGAACTTGCCAGGGAAAAGCATCCTGGGAATTGCTAGGAGGCAGAGGTGGATTCCTGCATGGATGAGCAGGGACAGGAGTTTGGGATGTGGCCCCCAGGAGCTCCTGAGGGAAAGATGGGAAAAGGGGCTCTGAGTGTCACTGGGGGGTCTTGGCATTCCTGGTGGGATCTGGGCTTGGAATTTTACCCCCTTCACCTCTACATGCTTTGGGAAAATGGGATGATCCCAGGGGGGTGACCCTGAGGAAGGAGAGGCCCTGGCAGATCAAACCTGCCCCTTTCTGCTTCTTCCCATTGCTGAACTCAACAATTCCTAAAGGATTTTTTAGCCATGATCCCCCCAAAAAACCCAAGCAAACTATGGGGAAAACACCCCTTTGGGAGAGATCCATAACTTCCACAATACCCCTGTTATCCATGCTTTTCTTTGGGAAATCAGCTCTGGGATGCTTCAGGTGAGATTTTTCCCCTTTGCAGCTGGGAATTCCCTGTTCCTCTGCAGGTGGCAGCCGGGACTCTGGATGCCAGCGCCAAGATCTACGCTGTGCGCGTGGATTCCGTCCACGCCGACGCCTTCAAGGTCCTGGGTCACCTGGGCAAGGAGCCTGCCCCTGCCAATGACCTGGACAGCCCCCAGGAAGGTGGGAATTCCCTCTTTTTCCTCTCCAAAATCCAAGGAAATTCCCTCCTTTCCCACTTGGCAAGGGGAGGAGCCTCAGCGCGCTTTTGGAGTTGGGAGTTTCGAAGAGATTTGGGGTTCATTGAATTCTCCAAGGGTTGGGAGATTCTAGGGTGGTTCTGCTGGGATGCTGGGGCAGGGAGGGATGGGAGGAGGGGCTGGATCTGTCACTCAGTGGTTTCAGATTTCAGTCTGGGGCCAAGCAGGGGCAGTTTGGAATTAAATAGGGGCAGTTTGGAATCAGGCAGGGGCAGTTTGGGATTAAATAGGGGCACTCTGGGATCAGGCAGGGGCAGTTTAGGATCAAATAGGGGCACTCTGGGATCTGGCAGGGGCAGTTTAGGATCAAATAGGGGGCAGTTTAGGATTAAATAGGGGCAGTTTGGGATCAAACAGGAGCAATTTGAGGTCAAGCAGGGACAGTTTTTTGCCCAGCAGAATCCATAAAAAGCCACTGGGACATTGCTGAACCCAGCAGGTCTCACCTGAATCGGGAATTCCAACCTGCTACAGTTTGTTGTACAGATTCCAGGTTTCCTCCCTCCTTTGGGATATTCCAGCCTACATTTTGAGGTGGGATTTGTCCCTTTGCCCATACCAGACTCCAGCCCAGACCCCAAGGCTGCCAGGAAAGAAGCAAAGCCAAAGAAGAAGCAAAGCTTCAAAACCATCGAGCAGAACCTGAGCAACATCAACGTGTCTGAGGCCACCCGCAGGCACGAGGTGAGCTTGGCTTCCTCCTCATCCTCCCCATCCCTGCCTTCCTGCTTTTCCATTCCCTTGGCATCTCAGAGTCACCAGTGTGGGAATTCAGGCTAGGAAAAGGATCCTGGAATGGTTTAGAGTGGAAGGGCCTTAAATCCCAGCCAGGGTCACCATCCCAGCCTACTCCAGCCTGGCCTGGGGCAGTCCCAGGGATGGATTTCCCAGGGAGGAGCTGCAGGAATTCCATCCCAGCCTCTTCCAGGAGAGAGAATTCCATCCCTCCCCTCAGAGCTCATCCTTCCTGGAGCATCCTTTCCTGCCAGGCTCCTCCAGGGCTGGCTGGGACTGGGACAAATCCTGGTATCCCCTCTGTGGCAGCAGATCCCAGTTTGGGATGGATCAATCCCATCTCATCCCAGCCTTCCCATGGGCAGGGACAGCTCCCACTGTCCCAGGCTGGGACACTCCCAGGGATGATCCAGGAGCAGAGAGGGAAGAATTCTTCCTAAAAATCCAGCACTTGGAGTTCCTGGAATGTCTTAGCTTGGAAGGGACCCCTCAACTCATTCCATTCCAGCACTTCCCACTCTGCCAGGCTGCTCCAGCTTGGCCTGGGACACTTCCAGGGGTGGGAAGGACACATGGGGATTGTTCTCCTTGGATTCAGAGCCCTCCCTGCCCATCTCCATCCTCTTCATTCCCTGATTCCCATTCCCCAATTCCCATCCTCATTCCTTGATTCCCATTCTCGGATTCCCATCCCCATTCCCCCATTCCTGCCCCAATCTCATCCCTGATTCCCATCCCCATTCCCTGATTCCCATTCCTGGATTTCCAGGTGGATCCCATGTTCCAGAGAGCAGCTGCCTCCTTTGATGAGTGCAGCACAGCTGGGATTTTCCTGACAGGGCTGCACTCCCAGAGCTTCCAGAGCCGCCTCCTCTTCCACTCGGAGATTGTCCCCCTGCCCTCCTCAGAGAGCCTGACCCTGCCCAGCTCCCTCCCTGTTCCTGTGGCTGGCCTCAAAGGTGAATCCCAGCCTTTTTTTGCAGCTTCTTTTCCCAATCTTTTCTCAGCCTTTTCCTGCTTTTCCCAGCATTTCCCGTGTTTTCCCTGCCTTTCTTTCCACCCCCCTGCCTTTCTTTCCACCCCCCTACCTTTTTTTCCACCCCCCCTGCCTTTCTTTCCACCCCCCCCTGCCTTTTTTTCCACCCCCCCCTGCCTTTTTTCCCACTGTTTTTCCCAGCTTTTCCTGCTCTTATCCAGCTCATTTTCCCAGGCTTTTTTTTTTTACTGCTCAGATCCTGCTCAGGCTGCTGGAAAACTGGGAGGTTTGAGGGCCTGAGCCAGTTTGGGAATTCCTCATCCAGGTGGGGATTCCTGCTGGTATGCCAGGAATTCCCCTGTATCCCATCTCTCTCCAGCCCTGCTGGCCCCGTGCCTGGAAAAACGTCGGATCTGCTCCTCCCTGGCTGGATTCCAGTTCACCAAGTGGGATGAGGAGACTCATGATGAGGTGGGTGGGGATTCCTGATCAAGGTGGGGATTCTTGATCCAGGCCAGAATTCCTGATACAGGCAGTGATTCCCGATCCAGGCCAGAATTTCTGATCTAGTTGGGAACTCCTGAGCCAGGTAGAATTCCGTACCCAAGCTGGGATTCTTGATCCAGAACAGGAATTCCTGATCCAGGCAGTGATTCCCTCCCCAGGAATGGATTCCTGAGCCATGTGGAATTCCCAAGCTGGGTGGGAATTCCTGATCCAGGTTGGGGATTCCTGATCTGGGTGGCAATTCCTGATCCAGGCACGAATTCCCACCCCAGACAGGAAATCAGGCAGAATTCATGACCTGGGTTGGGGATTCCCCATCCAGGCAGGGATTCCCCATCCAGCAGGATTCCCTCCCCAGGATTCCCTCCCCAGGCAGGGATTCCCATCCAGGCAGGGATTCCCCATCCAGGCAGGGATTCCCCATCCAGGCAGGGATTCCCCATCCAGGCAGGGATTCCCATCCAGGCAGGGATTCCCCATCCAGGCAGGGATTCCCCATCCAGGCAGGGATTCCCCATCCAGGCAGGGATTCCCCATCCAGGCAGGGATTCCCCATCCAGGCAGGGATTTCCCATCCAGGCAGGGATTCCCATCCAGCAGCATTCCCATCCAGCAGCATTCCCCATCCAGCAGCATTCCCCATCCAGCAGCATTCCCCATCCAGCAGCATTCCCCATCCAGCAGCATTCCCCATCCAGCAGCATTCCCATCCAGCAGCATTCCCATCCAGGCAGCATTCCCATCCAGGCAGCATTCCCCATCCAGCAGCATTCCCATCCAGCAGCATTCCCATCCAGCAGCATTCCCCATCCAGCAGCATTCCCATCCAGCAGCATTCCCCATCCAGCAGCATTCCCATCCAGCAGCATTCCCATCCAGCAGCATTCCCCATCCAGCAGCATTCCCATCCAGCAGCATTCCCTCCCTGCTCTGTTGCAGTCGGTCTCGGCGCTCCTGGAGAAGCTCCGCAGGAGTGAGCAGGTGTTCGATCCCAACCTGGATCCCGACAGTGACAACGGGGAGGGCTGGGCCCCCTCCCCACTGGAATTCCCACCGGATTCTCCAGATGGAGACAGGAGCCCAGAACCCCAGGAGAACATCAAGAGGTGGGGATGGGGATCCAGGGCTGGGATTTGGGCTGGGGGGGATTCCAGGGAGGAATTCCCGGTCCCGGTGAGGAGTTCATTTCCTGCTCCAGTACTGGGTGCATCCAGGAATGAATTCCAGGGATCTCTCTGCCTTCCAAGGAGACCTTTGGCAAATCCAGGTGGTTTTCCAGCAGAACTAAGGCTCTGGAACCTCCAGTGCCTCACTTGTAGAGATGAAACAGGGATAACAAAACCTGGGAATGCCACAGAAATGCTGAGCAGGAATAGAAAATCCTGGGAATGCTGAGCAGGGATAACAAATCCCAGGAATGCTGAGCAGGGATAACAAATCCCTTTGGGAATGCTGAGCAGTGCTGTTCCTTTGCAGGCCAGAGGGAGCTGTCTTTGCCAAGGGGGACATTGGCACTCTGAGCCTGCACGTGTCCCTGAATCCCGGGGAATATTCCTACTTCAGCCCCCGCACCCTCGCCATGTGGGCCGGCCCCGAGCACTGGCGCTTCCGGCCCCGGCAGCCCCGTGAGTGCAGGGCTGGGATTCTGGGATGGGAAGGGGTCAAATCCTGGGATTCTGGGATGGGAAGGGGTCAAATCCTGGGATTCTGGGATGGGAAGGGGTCAAATCCTGGGATTCTGGGATGGGAAGGGCACAAATCCTGGGATTCTGGGATGGGAAGGGCACAAATCCTGGGATTCTGGGATGGGAATGGGTCAAATCCTGGGATTCTGGGATGGGAAGGGCTCCAGACCTGGGATCTTGGGATTCTGGGATAGGAAAGGCTCCAGTCCTGGGATTCTGGGATGGGGAGGGCACCAGTCCTGGGATGGGAAGGGCTCAAATCCTGGGATTGTGGAATGGGGAAGGGCTCCAGTCCTGGGATTCTGGGATGGGAAGGGCTCCAGTTCCTTCCCAAAATCCAACAGAACTCCTTCATGCCCAGACCTCAATCAGTTTCTGCTCCCACAAAAATCCACAGATTTCTGGAAACCTGGGAGCTGAGGCTGATCCTGGCTGCTTTCCCATGAAAAAGGGGGAAAATCTCTGTGGGTGCCCTTTGCCTGGAGGGGATGTTCCAGTTGGGAATGAGCCACGTGTGCTCATCCTGGCCCCAGGCAGTGACAGCCCTGTCCCTTTCCTTCCTTTTCCCTCTCTCCCTTTCTTTCCCTTCCCTTTCCCTCCTTCCCCTTTCCCTCCCCCCCCTTTCTTTTCCTTTCTTCCTTTCCATTCCTTCCTTCCTGGAATCCATCCTGCCTCCCCTCCTTCCCCTTTTCCCCCCTTCCCTTCCCTTTTTTTCTCCCTCAGCAGCCCCAGGCCTGGAGAAGGATTCCCGGCGGAGAATTCCCAGGAAGGTTTTTGAGTTTGATTTCCAGGAGGACATCGACTTCCAGGCCCATTTCCGTAAGACCAAGGTGCCCACAGAGCCCCTGGGATTCCTGGGATTTGGGCAGCTCCAGTTTTGTGTGTGCTCCTTTCCACACAAAACACTCCCTGCTTTTCCATGGAGCTGTGTGGAGTTTTTCCATGGATCTGTCTGATCCCATTCCCAGGCATCCACAACTTTGGCCAAATCCATCCTGGAAAGCCAAAACTTCCGGAGCACCACGCTCCCTGCAGACTTCAACTATGAGCCCCAGAGCCTGAGGCAGCTCTTCCTGAAACCCCTGGTCAAGGTGAGAGAATTCCCCAAGGAATCATCCCAGGGGGTCATTCTAGGGAATAATTCCAGGGAATCATCCCAGGGAGTCATTCCAGGGAGTTATTCCAAGGAATCATCCCAAGGGGTTATGCCAAGGAATCATCCCAGGAAACCCTCCTGGGGGATCATTCTAATGAACCATCCCAGGGAACCATCCCAGGGGGTCATCCCAGGTTGAAGGGGATGAAGGGACAAGTCCCAGCCTTTTTCCAGGAATATTTTGGAATATTTTCCTCCAGCTCAGCCGGAGCTCAGATCCAGTGGAAGCCGAGGCTGGGATTGAGGACTACGACTACAACAACCCCAACGACACCTCCAACTTCTGCCCTGCCCTGCAGGTACAGCCAGGGCATCCCAAAACCCCTGCCCAGGAATTCCTCAGGGAAGAAATGGGAGGGGCAGGGCCCTCCTGGCATCCAGCCCAGCCTGGGATATTCCCAGGGAGGAGCTGCAGGAATTCCATCCCAGCCTCTTCCAGGAGAGGGAATTCCATCCCTCCCCTCAGAGCTCATCCCTCCTGGAGCATCCCTTCCTGCCAAGCTCCTCCAGGACTGGCTGGGACTGAGACAAATCCTGGGATCCCCTCTGTGGCAGCAGAGCCCTGCTGTCCCTGTTTGTTCCCTGATCCCAGAATCCCAGTTTGGGATGGATCAATCCCATCTCATCCCAGCCTTCCCATGGGACAGCTCCCACTATCCCAGGCTGGGACACTCCCAGGGATGGGAAAACAAGGCACCTGCCTTGGCTTCAACCTCACCCCAATCCCATGGGGATAAGCCCCAATTCCATGGGGAAGCCAGGCAGGAATTGCCCCTCTGGAGCAGCTCTGGTGTCCCCCTGTGTCCCTGCAGGTCCCCGAGAGCGATGACGAGCCCGATGACGATCCCGCAGGATTCCCCAGCGAGTTCCCGGCGCCTCCCGAGCCTCCAGAGCTCTCCCAGATCAATGGGGGGAACATCCCAGCCTGTGGGGGGCTGGAGCTCATTGCTGAGCCCCAGAAGGTGACTGGGAGCACTGGGAGGGACTGGGAATTCCTCCCTGGACTGGGCTGGAACAAAACCTCTCAGCACCTCCAGAGTTAAAAATCCCAGGACACTCCTGTGGTGCAGGATTCAGGGATTGCCAGAATTCCTGGGGTTGGACAGGGATTGTCATTCCCAGAGGAACAAATCCTGGAATTGCCATTCCCAAAGGAACAATTCCCAAATTAAACACTGGGATTGTCATTCCCAGAGGAACAAATCCTGGAATTGCCATTCCCAAAGGAACAATTTTTAGAATTTCCATTCCCAAAAGAAACAATTCCCAAATTAAACACTGGGATTGCCATTCCCAGAGGAACAATTCCCAAATTAAACACTGGGATTGTCATTCCCAGAGGAACAAATCCTGGAATTGCCATTCCCAAAGGAACAATTTTTGGAATTTCCATTCCCAAAGAAACAATTCCCAAATTAAACACTGGGATTGCCATTCCCAGAGGAACAATTCCCAAATTAAACACTGGGATTGCCATTCCCAAAGGAACAATTCCCAAATTAAACACTGGGATTGTCATTCCCAGAGGAAAAATTCCCAAATTAAACACTGGGATTGTCATTCCCAGAGGAACAATTCCCAAATTAAACACTGGGATTGTCATTCCCAGAGGAACAATTCCCAAATTAAACACAGCCAGGCTGCCATCACCATTATTCCCACAGAAAATCAGGAATGACAACAGTTGTGCCTGTGATCCCAATGATGATCCCAAATAATCTCAAGATTCCCTCCCCAGATCCATAAAATCCACATCCAGTATGCCAAGATGGCCAAGAGGATGGACATGAGGAGGCTGAAAAGGAACATGTGGGAGCTGCTGACAGAGCAGGGAACAGAGGTGGGCAGGGAAATTCCTGCTGGGAATTCTGCAATTCCTGCCCAGTTCTGGGGGATGAACCCCAATCCCATGGGGGTAAACCCCAATCCCATGGATCAAATCCATGGATAAACCCCAGTCCCATGGGACAAACCCCAATTCCATGGGACACACCCCAATCCTGTGGGGATAAACCCCAATTCCATGAATAAACCCCAATTCCATGGGGGTAGACCCCAATTCCATGAGGAAAAACCCCAATCCCGTGGGATAAACCCCAATTCCATGAGGGCACACCCCAATCCTGTGGGATAAACCCCAATTCCATGAGGACAAACCCCAATCCTGTGGGTCAATTCCATGGATAAACCCCAATCCCATGGGATAAAGCCCAAGTTCCCCTTTGGGCTGAGGTTTCCAGGGTTTTCCTGGGAATCTCAGGGCTCTGCAGTTCCTGGTTTCTCCCAAGCAGGGGGAGGAACCCAGGGAAGAGACAGACATGGAAGTGGCTGGAGAGAAGGTCCTGAGTGACCTCACCAAGGATCTGCTCCACAGGTGGGGAATGGGGATGGGAAAATCCCAAATGGGAATGGGAATGGGACAGGGAAAATCCCAAATGACAATGGGAAAATTCAGAGTGGGAATGAGAATGGGAAAATCCTGAATGGGACAGAGAATGGGGATGGGGAAATACCTAATGGGAATGGGAATGAAACAGGGAAAATCCCAAATGGGAATGGGAAAGGGGATGGGGAAATCCTGAATGGAACAGGGAATGGGGATGGGAGTTGGGGATGGGGATGGCAAAATCCCTCATGGGAATGGGGATGGGAATGGGGCAGGTAAAATCCCTTGTGGGAATGGGGATGGGAATGGGGCAGGTAAAATCCCTTGTGGGGATGGGAATGGAAAAATCCTGAATGGAACAGGGATTGGGACTGGGAATGGAGATGGGAAAATCCCTGCAGGTGTTGGGATTGGAATGGGACTGGGCAGATCCCTGTGGGTGTTGCCAGGAAAGCCAGGCAGATCCAGGATCCAGTCCCTGGATTCCTGGCTGATCCTGCTCCTGCTGTTCTCAGGCTCCCTCCCAGCATGGCCACCAACCTGTCAGTGCCCCTGGCCTTCGTCTGCCTCCTGCACCTGGCCAACGAGAAGGTGAGGGCTGGAGCCATCCCACACCCCTGCATTCCTGGGAATTCCATGGAATGCAGCTCATCCCACAGCCCCAGCATTCCATGGAATGCAGCTCATCCCACACCCCTGCATTCCTGGGAATTCCATGGAATGCAGCTCATCCCACAGCCCCAGCATTCCTGGGAATACCATGGAATGCAGCTCATCCCACACCCCTGCATTCCTGGGAATTCCATGGAATGCAGCTCATCCCACAGCCCAGCATTCCTGGGAATGTGACTCATCCCACACCCCTGCATTCCTGGGAATTCCATGGAATGCAGCTCATCCCACAGCTCAGCATTCCTGGGAATTCCATGGAATGCAGCTCATCCCACAGCCCTGCATTCCTGGGAATTCCATGGAATGCAGCTCATCCCACAGCCCTGCATTCCTGGGAATTCCATGGAATGCAGCTCATCCCACAGTCCCAAGATTCCATGGATTGCTGCTCATTCCATCAGTCCTGAGAATTCCATGGATTGCAGTTGTATCCTGCTTTTTTCCTGGAATACAGCTCATTCCAAATCCATCCCAGCTCATTCCCAGTCCATTCCAGTTATTCCATAGAATGCAGCTCATCCCACAATCTTGGGAATTTCATGGATTGCAGCTGTATCCTGGTTTTTCCCTGGAATACAGCTCATTCCAAATCCATCCCAGCTCATTCCCAATCCATCCCAGTTTTCCCATGGAATGCAGCTCCAGGGAATGGGAACATTCCCAGTTTGGGCAGGATCTGTCCCTCAGAGCTGTCCTGAGCATTCCAGACTCTGGATAAGGGAAATTATCCCAAAATTCCAGAGACTGGAAAACTCTCCAACATCACCAAGCTGTGCCTGATCCCCACCTGGATTCCTTCCACATCCAGGAATTCCTTGGAATTCCAAGGAATTGGAGACTCCAAACCCTCCTGAGCAGCTCCTTCCCACCTTTTCCTTGAGGAAATTCCTGCACATTCCCTGGAAGAGCCCCCCGGCTGTGACAACAGGGGCTGGGCTTGTTCCCAGGCCTCATTCCCACAGGATTGAATTCCAAAGGGATGGAATTCCAAAGGGAACAAAGCCCAGCCCTGCCAGACTTGGCTTTTCCTTCCCATTCCCAGAATTTGTGCCTGGAGAGCACCAAGGACCTGTCAGATGTGCTGGTGAAACAGGGACACTGACCTGGGAACGCTGAGGAATCATCCCCAGGTCCCAAATCCCAACAAGATTCCTGGAATTCTGGGCTGGATGGACACAGGGACAGCCCAACCCTTCCTCTGCTTCCAGCCAGGATCCAGCCAGCAGCTTTTCCCTGGATTGGGAATTCCTGCAGTCCTCACTGTGAACCCCAGTGCCTGCAGCAGAGCCTGCTCCATGTCCCAAATTTTTGTTCTGAAATTCCTTGTGTGTGTCCCAAAATTCCCTTTTTGTCCCAAAATTTCCTGTCTGTATCCCAACATTTCCTGTCTATGTATCCCAAGTTTTCCTGTGTCCCAAAATTCCCTACCTATGTATCCCAAAATTCCCTCTGTATCCCAAAGTTTCCTCTCTCTGTGTCCCAAAATTCCCTGTGTTTCAAAATTCCCTATCTATGTATCCCAAAATTCCCTCTGTATCCCAAAGTTTCTTCTCTCTGTGTCCCAAAATTCCCTGTGTTTCAAAATTCCCTGTCTGTGTCCCAAAATTCCCTCCCCATGTCCTTCCCAGTCTGTAATTCCCAGTTTTTGGACTGACTGTTACTCCTGGCCCCTGTTCTTTCCATTTCCTGGAATCATTCCCCTTTTTTTACTGGTTAAAGATTATAAATTATACAGACTTTGGAGTGGGGCCTGGAAGGAGTCCTTGGAATAACCCTGGAGTGGAGTGGGGCAGCAAATTCCCTAAAAAAAAAACGGGAATCCAGGGAATCTGAGCCTGGAGCAGCAGCCAGGAATGGGCTCTGGGAGCCAAATTCTGGGATGGGGATCAGCCGGGAGTCTCCTCCTCCTGCTGCTGCTTTTCCTGGGATAAGGATCCCCTGGGGAGGAATCTCCTCCTCTGGAATTCTGCCCCTGCTTTTCCTGGGAAACTCCCAGGGGAGTTGTCTCCTCTCCTGCCCCCTGGAATTCTGATCCATCGTTTCCTGGGGGCCCCTCAGGAACATCCCGAGCCGCAATTCCCGCCCCGCCGGGCTCTGCCCTCGCTGTTCCCTCGCTGCTCCCTGGATTTCTCCCGTCCCTGGGACTCGGGAATTCCGTCCCTGGGACTCGGGAATTCCGTCCCGGGGACTCGGGAATTCCGGCCCGGGGACCTCCCGCTCCTCTGCTCCGGGAATTCCGAGCCTCTCCCGCTGCTCCGCGGGGATTTCGGGATCTGCGATTCGGGATTTTCGGGATTCTGACTCCAGGGTGGCGGGAGCTGCTGCTCCGGGATTGGAATTCCAAGGGCTGATGTTGAGCGGCTGCTCCAGGGGATGATTTTCCAGGAATTAATACTCCGGGCGCTGATATTCCAGAGGCTGCTGCTCCAGGAATTGTTCCAGGGGCTGATCCTCTAGAGATTGCTGTTTCCAAGGCTGATGTTCCAGGGGATCCCGCCCGGGCTGTGGGGGGGATGCGAAGGCAGAGCGGAGACTCCGGGAGTTTGGGAAGAGCTGGAGCGATCCCGGACCAAAGGCACCGGACCCTCCTCTTCCTCCTCCCCCATTAAAGGCACCGGACCTTCCTCTTCACCTTCCTCTTCCTCCTCCGGACCTTTCCTGGAGCGGCGCCGTGTCCCGAACCCGGCCACGAACGGGGGGCGAGGGAGCAGCACCGGGGAGGGGTCCCAGAACCGGGGCGGGGTCCCGGCAGCACCGGGGACTGGCCCCAGCTCTGAGGATGGGACCCAAAATCGAGGAGGGGTCTCAACAAAGGAAAGGTCGCAGCTCCAAGGAGGGGTCCCGATGATGGGGAGGGGTCCCAGCGCCGGGAGGGGATCCAAAATCGGGGAGAGGTCCCAGCCCGCCGCAGGGGGTTCCCGCCTGCAGCAGCTCCCTGGGCGCCCCCTCTCCAGCCACCTCCTCAGGAGACCCCGAACGATTTCGGGGTTTTCCACCCTCGGAGTTGTGGGATCGGGACGGTTCCCCCCGCGGTCCCACCCAGGGGTGCTCAGCTGCCCCCAGAACCGGATTTGCTCCTAAAATCCCGTTTATTCCTGAAACCCAATCTGCTCGTAAAATCCCGTTTCTTCCTGAAATCCTATCTATTCCTAAAGTACCGTTTATTCCTGAATCTGATCTGTTCCTGAAATCCCGTTTATTCCTGAAATCCCTTCCATCCCAGCGCCGACGGAGCTGCGCAGGCTGGACCGGGTGCGAGGGGAAACTGAGGCAGGGCCCCTCTTCCGCAGCTCCGGACATCCCAGCCCGGATAAAATCAGGGAATAAAAACCCGAGTGTGGTTTTTGCTGTAGATTTCGGCCATTCTCGCTAAATCGCGGCTTCATGGCGGGGAGCGTTCCTGGAAAGGGGGGGCTCGGTGGGACCGGCGGCTCCTTCAGCCCCTTCCCACCCCGGCAGGGGGGCAGGAGCCCAGCCCCGCCCGACTTCCCCCGCTTCTGCTTTCTCGGGGTTTTGGCCCAAAATGAGTCACCGGGGGATTTTTATTTTTATTTTCTCATTTTTCGGGACTCTTTCACGAGTCGAAGCGGGGGGGGATTCTCGGCGGGCTGACCCCCGCCAGCCCCCCGAGTGTGAGCGGCTCCGGTCCCGCGGGACTGGGATTCCCAATCCAGGGACAGCATCCCTGGAGCGCCGGGGACCCCCGGGAAGGGGAGCGGGACCCGGAGCCCGGAGCATCCCGCTGTGTCCCCACCCTCGGGGCGGCTCCGCCGCGGGGAGCGGGGTTTTGGGGGCCGGAAAGTCCGGCCCAGTGACTCGGGAGGCGGGGGGAGAACCCCCAAAAGCGCGTCCGTTCCGGTAAGCAAAGAGTCAATGGCTGCGGCTCGCCCCGCTCCGGCTCGCACACGCCACTTCCCCGAGCGGGGCTGACTCATCCCGGGCTCGGTCCCGCTCCGCGACACCCGCGCGCCGCTCCGGCCGCCCCGCGCCCGGCCCGAGCCTCCGCCGGTGAGTCCGGGGGTCCCGGGGGGCTGGGGGGTCCCTCCGCCCGCCCCGAGCCGCGCGTCCCCCGCTCGCCCCGTCCCGAGCGGCACCGGCCGCCAACCCCAAAACACCGAAGCCGCCGGGGAGCGGGGAGCGCCCGGGGGTCCCGCGGGGGTCCCGGAGCTGCGGCCGCCCCCGAGGGTCCCCGGCCCCTCCGGCAGCGCCCGCCGGGTGCCGGGGGGGGGTTCGGGCCGAGCCGGCGGCGCGGGATGGGGAAGGGATGACTTCAGCCCATTACTCACGGCTTGGCAGCGCTCCCGCGCTATTCCGGGCCGTGACGCTCCAGCCCCGCGAATTTGGGCCTAAACAGGCAGAATTTGGGTGATTTCGGCAAAGGAGAAGGAGCCGCGGACATTCCGCGGGGTTGAGAAGCGGGGCGGGGCTCGGGATGAGTTCGAGCTCGCGCCCGGAATTATCGTTATTATATGATTGTTATTATCTCATTAAGTGTGTAATTAGAGCCCGGGCGCCGCCCCTAGCCCCCCACACCCGGCACCGGCGGGGGTTGTTCAGCCCCAAATCGGCCGCGTTTCGCCCCAAAAGCCCCGCGCGCCCCCCCCCCCAAGGCCCGGCGGTTTTCGCGCTCGGGGAGCGCGGCCGGGAAAGGCGGAAATCGCGTCAGCGGTGCCGGGAATCGAACCGGGGCCGGCGGAGACACCGCGGGGGCGGGACACGGGGGTGGCACCTGCACACACAGGTGTGAGAGGGACACCTGGACCTGATGAACACCTGTGTGTGTGTGTGTGTGTGACACCTGTAGCTGCACACACAGGTGTGAGAGGGACACCTGAACCTGGTAAACACCTGTGCGTGTGACACACCTGTATCTGCACACACAGGTGTGAGAGGGACACTTGAACCTGGTAAACACCTGTGTGTGTGACACACCTGTAGCTGCACACACAGGTGTGAGAGGGACACTTGAACCTGGTAAACACGTGTGTGTGTGTGTGTGTGTGTGTCTGTGTGTTTGTGTGTGTGTGAGAGAGAGACCTGGACCTGGTAAACACCTCTGTGTGTGTGTGTCACCTGTATCTGCACACACAGGTGTGAGAGGGACACCTGAACCTGATAAACACGTGTGTGTGTGTGTGACACCTGTACCTGATAAACACCTGTGTTTGTGTGTGTGTGTGACACCTGGACCTGGTAAACACCTCTGTGTGTGTGACACCTGGACCCGCACCTACCTGCACGCACACACACGTGCCCGCCTGCAGGTGGGGACAGGCACCTGGCCGTGCTCACCCGCACACACCTGTGTTCATCTGCACTCACGACCGTGCTGACACACGTGACCGTGTAAACACACCTGGACACCCGCGCGTACCTGTGCTCAGGTGCGCTCACCGCCAGCCCCGCGCGCATTGCGGTTTTAGAACTACAACTCCCAGCGTGCCCCTCGGGGGGGCGGGACAGGCAGCGCGGCTGCCCAATAGCAGAAGGGGCGTGTTGGCTGCAGCCAATGAGCAGCGAGGGGCGTGTCCGCCCCGCCCCGGGCGCGCCCCGCGGTCACGTGGCGCGGGCGTGGCCGCTGCGCGGGACCGGGGGCACCGGAGGGGCTCGGTGGGACCGGGGGGCGTGGGCAGCTCGCGGGGACCCCCCTGCCCGCCCCGCTCCTTCCCCAGGTTGGCATCGCCGCTTTGCGCCGTTTCCCCGCGACTTTTCCTCAAAAAATTGGGGGGCGGCGGGGGGGGGGGGGGGGGAACGACACGACATTTGGGGGGTGGCGAGCCCCGAGTGTGGGGGGCAGGGAGGGAGGCGCGGCCGGAGCAGTTTCGGGCCGCGGTTCTGGTTCAAATCCTCCCGGGTCACCCGAAATTTTAGCAGAGCACCAACAATTTGGGGTCTCACCCTCCCCCCTTTTCTCTCCCTTCCAGGACCCCTCCTAAACCCAAAGGCAGCGACTCTCCCCCCATGGAGAACAAGCAAGAGCCGCAAGGAGACCCCCAAGAACCCTCGAGCACCGCGCCCCCCGCCGTGAGTGCTCCCCGGCGGGCTTGGGGGTGCTGACCACCCCAAAATCTGGGGGAGGGAGGGAGGGAGGGAGGGGGGCGAGCAGCGCTTTGGCCGCCGGTGGAAGTGAGGATGAGGCCGAGAAATGTGAAATTCCCAGCTTTGGGTGGGGGGCGAGGGGGGGAATGGACCAAAAATGGAATTTTGGGGGGGAGAAGAGAGCGGTCCCGTAGAAATAGGATCATTTTTGTAATTATTTTTTATGCTCGTGAGGAAATGGGGTTTAGATTTTGTGGCGCTGGAGCTTTTCCCTCCCTCCAGCAGTCTTTTATTTCACAAAAAAAAAAAAAAAAAAAAAAAAAGAAGAAGAAAGAAAGAAAGCTTTGAACTCTTTCAGCCGTTAAAATCCGGTGTCTGTCACAAGCCATTAAATGAATAGAAAGAATCATCCAAAAAAAAAAAACTTAAAAAAGAAATACTAAAAAAAAAATAGAAAAGGACGGACTTGGGAGCTGAGCAGCTTCTTTGCCCAAAAATAGCAACAAGTTTTATAACTCCGGAAAATGTAGAACAAACAAACGAGGAACATTTTTAGCTGAGAAAGGCGGCGGCGGTGCGGGGGGGGAGCTGAATTCTGAATTTCTGCCCGTCTGTTTTCCTGGAAGCCGCTCCTCGTGTTCTCGCCCGCATCCAGCGCTTTGACCAACTTGGCAACGGGCCCGGGGCTAACGGGGAACGGGAACGGGGCTGCGGGGAACGGGAACGGGGCTAACGGGGAACGGGAACGGGGCTGCGGGGAACGGGAACGGGGCTAACGGGGAACGGGAACGGGGCTGAGGGGAACGGAACGGGGCTGAGGGGAACGGGAACGGGGCTGAGGGGAACGGGAACGGGGCTAACGGGGGACGGGAACGGGGCTAACGGGGAACGGGAACGGGGCTGAGGGGAACGGGAACGGGGCTAACGGGGAACGGGAACGGGGCTAACGGGGAACGGGAACGGGGCTGAGGGGAACGGGAACGGGGCTAACGGGGAACGGAACGGGGCTGAGGGGAACGGGAACGGGGCTAACGGGGAACGGGAACGGGGCTGAGAGGAACGGGAACGGGGCTGAGGGGAACGGGGCTAACGGGGAACGGGAACGGGGCTGCGGGGAACGGGAACGGGGCTAACGGGGAACGGAACGGGGCTGAGGGGAACGGGAACGGGGCTAACAGGGAATGGGAACGGGGCTAACGGGGAGCGGGAACGGGAACGGGGCGAACGGGGAACGGGGCTGAGGGGAATGGGAACGGGGCGAACGGGGAACGGGGCTGCGGGGAATGGGGGCGAACGAGGAACGGGTCCGGGGCTCCCTAAACACGGAGCGGGTCCGGGGCTAACGGGGAGTGGGAACGGGGCTAACGGGGAACGGGAATGGGGCTCCCCGAACAGGGGAACGGGCCCGGGGCACCCTGAACGGGGAACGGGCCCGGAGCTCCCCGAAAAGGAATCGGGTCCGGCACCCCGAAAAGGGAACGGGCCCGGGGCTCTCCAAACAGGGAACGGGAACGGGGCTCCCCGAAAAGGGAACGGGCCCGGGGTTCCCCGAATGGGAACGAGGCTCCCTGAAAAGGAATTGGGTCCGGGCTCCCCGAAAAGGGAACGGGCCCGGTGCTCCCCGAAAAGGATTCGGGAAGGGGGCTTCTCAAGAAGGGAACGGGCCTGGGGCTCCCTGAATGGGGAACGGGAACGGGAACGGGGCTCCCGGAACAGGGAACGGGCTCGGAGCTCCCGGAACACCGCCGGGCTGCGGGGAGTGCGGATTTCGGGCCGCAGCTCCCCCAAAACTCAGCCCCGTGTCTCGCAGGATGCGCCGGGGGCCGGGGATGGGGCCGAGAATGACGAGACAGTGGGAGAAGGTGGGGACAAGGACAAGGAGGACAAGGACAAGGAGGAAAAGGACAAGGAGGAGGAGGAGGCTTTCCTCGTCAGCCTCTACAAGTTCATGAAGGAGCGGCGCACGCCCATCGAGAGGATCCCGCACCTCGGCTTCAAGCAGAGTACGTCCCTTTCTCGGTGACAGGGGGCGGTGGCCGTGCACAGGTCCCGTGTCCTCCTGAGCCCCAACACCTCCCCTTTATTCCCAGTTAACCTCTGGAAGATCTACAAGGCCGTGGAAAAGCTGGGAGCCTACGAGCTGGTGAGTGGAGGCTGTGGGTGCTGGGGTGTCCCTTGGACATTCAGGTGTCCCCTGGGTGCTGGGGTATCCCCTGGACATCAAGGCTGGACACGAGTGTGACCCCTGGGGTGCCAGGGTGTCCCCGGGGTGTCTGTATGTCCCCTGGGTCCCGGGATGTCCCCTGCCTGGCGGAGCTCACCCTCTCCCTCCCTCTGCAGGTGACGGGCCGCCGGCTCTGGAAGAACGTGTACGACGAGCTCGGGGGCAGCCCCGGCAGCACCAGCGCGGCCACCTGCACCCGGCGCCACTACGAGAGGTGGGGCCGGGGGGCCGGGGCTCTGTCCCGCCGCCTGCCTCAGTTTCCCCCGGCGCTCACCGCGCTCCCCGCTCGCTCCGCAGGCTCGTCCTTCCCTACGTGCGGCACCTCAAGGGCGAGGAGGACAAGCCGCTGCCCCCCAGCAAACCCCGCAGGCAGTACAAGGTGTCCAAGGACGACAAGAGCAAGAGGGCCAGGAAGGAGAAGGGCCGAGAGCAGGTGGGAAGGGAAGGGAAGGGAAGGGAAGGGAAGGGAAGGGAAGGGAAGGGAAGGGAAGGGAAGGGAAGGGAAGGGAAGGGAAGGGAAGGGAAGGGAAGGGAAGGGAAGGGAAGGGAAGGGAAGGGAGGAAGGGAAGGGATAGGAAGGAAGGGATTAAAGGGTAGTAGTGGGCGGGGAGCCGGACCCCAGGCCGGGATGCAGCGCCCACACCCGACCCCCTCTGCTCGCAGCTGGCTCCGGACAAGGGGCAGCCGGAGGCGGGCGCGGAGGAGGCGCCAGAGCGGGGCCGGGGGACAGACGAACGCTCCAGCCCGGCCAGCCCAGCCCCCAGCCCCTCGGGGGGGGTGTCCCAGCCCCTGCAGGACCCACAGCGAGACCTACAAGCGCCTCTTCTCCAGCTTCTACTCCAAAGGGAACCATCCCATCATGTCCCCGCTGGCCAAGAAGAAGCTGCTGGCGCAGGTGAGCAAGGCCGAGTCCTTGCACTGCCACAAACGCCACTGCCCCGAGGGCCGGCGGGCACCGAGCGACAGCGGCGCCGCGGCGGCCCGGCCGGGCAGCGGCCCCGGGCTGGCCGAGCAGAGGAGCGCGGAGCCGGCGGGAGCTCCGGACAGAGCTCCGAGCGAGGGGAACGAGGCACCCCCGGGAGGCACAGACAGCCAGGGCTGCCCGCGGGCCGAGGACGGGGGCGCGGCCCCCGCCGTGTTCACCGGCTACTTCCACGCCTACCGCAGCGAGGGGCTGCAGCCCGGCTGCCCCCCGCTCTGGGGGTACTTCTCCAACCTGAAGGATTTTTTGGAGCCGCCCTCGGCCTCGGCGGCGCGGCCCGGGGAGCCCGAGCAGCCGCAGGAGCTGCGCAGCAAAGCGGGGCGGCCGTGGGAGGTGCGGCCCCCCGCTGTCCGGGCCTGCTGGGTGCCCCCCGGGGCCACCTTCGGCCCCGCCGGGCACGGCCGCGACCAGGAGGAGGAGGATGAGGATGACGAGGAGGACGAGGAGCCCTTCACGTCACGCGCCGTGTCCCCCTTGGCCAAGGAGGGCAGGGACGGGGGGACGCGCTCGCCGGGGGGCCACCAAGGGCTGGCCAAACCCAAGGCCGTGGTGGCCGCCGCGGGCTTCGCCGCGCCGCCGCCGCCGGACGCTTTCCCGGGAGCCGCGCTGCATTTCCCGGGCGGCTTCGGGAGCCCGCAGGAGCAGCTGAAAACGCGCGGCGTGCCGGCGGCCCCGGCGCTCTCCGTGAACCCGCTGCTGATCCCGGCTTTCCCCAGCCCTTTGGTGGTGAGCTCCGAGCTGTGCCGGCCGCTGGCCACCGGCCGCTTCCCCGCCTCCTTCGGGGCGAGTTCGCCGCGGCCGCGGCTCTACCCGGCGGCTCCGTGGGGCTCCTGCGGCTCCCCGCACGTCCCGCACCCCGCCCGGCCCTAGCGCTGCCAGCCCCGGGGACAGCGAGGGGACAGCCCGGACTGCGCCCTTTTTACTCCCAATCTCAGAGCTGTTCGTGGCCCCGCTGCCGGCGCCCCACGGTTCTCTATATTTTCTATATATCCGCACACAGATCTATAAAAAAACGGAGCAAAGCCAGTGCTGGAGGTTTGTGTTCGTGCCGGGGGATGGAGGGTTGTTCCCATCCTGCCGTTCTCTGGGTCCCCACACCCAAATTTGGGGGTTGTGTCACCTCCATGCCGGGCTCTGGAGGTTTTCAGGAGCCTGGAAAGGGGAATAAACCTGCCTGGCTGGTCCTCACCTGGCAGTTTGGGGTGTCCTTGATTTCTGGGACCAGGACAGGGGTTGGGGGGATCCTCTCCCTGAACACGGAGCCACAGGAAACTCATCCCGTGGGGAAGGAAGGAGGAGCTTTTCCACCTCCATTTGGGGGAATGGCAGCAATTCCATGGAGCAGCCACGTGGCCAGGTGGGAACCAGCCCAGAGCAGCTACAGCTCCTTTCTGCCTCCAGCTCCTTTCTGCCTCCAGGTGCTTTTTGTCTCCAGGTCCTTCCTGCCTCCAGGATGCTCCACTGGAGCTGTTCCAGACCCTCCCCATTCACAGTGCCAGCAGGGAGGGCAGAAGGATGGTGGCACTTCCTCAGGATTGTGACAGCTTTGGGGGCAGCAGGAGCTGTGAATCAGCGTGGAAGGTGCACCTGGAAGGGCCAAGTTTGGGGACAGAAACTGGGAATACCTGGCCCCAGGCAGCACTGGGACACCCAAAGCACTTTGGCTGCACCCCAAAAACTTGCCTGCCCACAGAGCCTGTGTGGGAGGCACAGGGCTCCAGCTGCCCCAGCAGGAGCTGCCATCCCAGCCTGGGAGTGAGGCCAGCAGAGCTGCCACAGCCCCTCTGGCAGGCTGGGAAAGGGGAGTTGTGGTGCTGAGACACCCTGGGGCTGATCCCAGCTGCTGCCACCCCCAGCTCCAAGAGGAGGGGCTGGGGGTGGTGGGATCCCAGCAGGAGCCCCTCAGGTTTGAGGTCACCCCACAGCCACAGCCCTCCCTGCAGGGAACTGTGCTGGGCTGAGCCTGGATGGCCAGCAAAGCAAAACCTCACCTGTTTTAGCCCAGACTGCAGGGAGAAGGGAAAGGTTCTGCAGGGCTGGGGGTGCTGGCCAAGCTCAGCACCCTCAGAACTGCTCCTTGCCAGCAGCAGGTGTGGGATGGGTGCCAGAGGCAGGGGGACAGTCCTGGAAGGGAGGAGGAATCAGCTGAGCCTTCTCTCCAGAGGGAATCCACATGGAGAAGAAACTGAGGGGGGGAATCCTCAGGGTCTGCAGCTTCCTCCTGAGGGACAGCTCAGATCTCTGCTCCCTGTGACAGGGAACAGATGGAGCTGGGCCAGGGAGGGTCAGGCAGGATTTTGGGAAAGGTTCTGTCCCCAGAGGGTGCTGGGCACAGATCTGAAGCTGCCAGAACTCAGGATTTTGGGGTGTCTGTGCAGGGCTGGATTGATGAATCCTGCAGGTCCCTCCCCACTCAGGGGAGTCCAGGATTCTCTGATTATTTCAGGGAGCTGCCCAGCCTTAATCTTTCCCTGCTCTGTCCCTCCATCCCTTCACTGCTCACAAAAGCCACCCCCAGAATGGCCACAGCCACAAACTCAGCCCAAAAAGCACAACAAAATCTAAAAAAAAAAAAAACTTACAAAAGAAGAAAGTTTTTATTAAACAGCAACAAACCCAGAAAACACCCCCCTCCCCCTTTCCCACCCCCAGCAATCCTGGGGGTCCCCACAGCCCCCAGGACAGCATGGCTGCTGCTGGCCTTAGTGTCCCCACAGTGTCCCCAGCGTCAGGATGAGCGTCCTGGAGGTGCCTTGCAGGACAGCTGCCACCTTGGGGTGCCCAGGCTGGCACAGGGAGGCTGCAGGGACACAGCCTCACCCCTGGCACAGCCAGCCAGGCCTCCCACAGCACAGGGCTCCAGGACAGTCACTGTGGACAAGGGCACAGGGTCAGAGCTCTGGGGATGTGGTGCCACCCTGGGCTGCAGAACCTCCACCCTGAGCCTGCTCATTGCCAGAGTGAGACCCAACACCAACCCTGGCACTGGCACAGCCCAGGCAGGGAAACCACAACACCCAGACTGGGATTGATCCACTGCCAGAGCACCCAGAGCCCCAGGAACCAGCACCCAAACTGGGACTGATCCACTGCCAGAGCACCCAGAGCCCCAGGAACCAGCACCCAAACTGGGACTGATCCACTGCCAGAGCACCCAGAGCCCCAGGAACCAGCACCCAGACTGGGACTGATCCACCCATTGCCACAGCACCCAGAGCCCCAGGAACCAGCACCCAAACTGGGACTGATCCACTGCCAC
Source organism: Erithacus rubecula (assembly GCF_903797595.1). Classification (NCBI taxonomy): domain Eukaryota; kingdom Metazoa; phylum Chordata; class Aves; order Passeriformes; family Muscicapidae; genus Erithacus; species Erithacus rubecula. The sequence continues at coordinate 34,052 of NC_136681.1, read as the reverse complement.
AGCACCCAGAGCCCCAGGAACCAGCACCCAGACTGGGACTGATCCACCCATTGCCACAGCACCCAGAGCCCCAGGAACCAGCACCCAAACTGGGACTGATCCACTGCCAGAGCACCCAGAGCCCCAGGAACCAGCACCCAAACTGGGACTGATCCACTGCCACAGCACCCAGAGCCCCAGGAACCAGCACCCAAACTGGGACTGATCCACTGCCACAGCACCCAGAGCCCCAGGAACCAGCACCCAAACTGGGACTGATCCACTGCCAGAGCACCCAGAGCCCCAGGAACCAGCACCCAAACTGGGATTGATCCACTGCCACAGCACCCAGAGCCCCAGGAACCAGCACCCAAACTGGGACTGATCCACCCATTGCCACAGCACCCAAACTGACACTGATCCACTGCCAGAGCACCCAGAGCCCCAGGAACCAGCACCCAGACTGGGACTGATCCACCCATTGCCACAGCACCCAAACTGACACTGATCCACTGCCAGAGCACCCAGAGCCCCAGGAACCAGCACCCAGACTGGGACTGATCCACCCATTGCCACAGCACCCAAACTGACACTGATCCACTGCCAGAGCACCCAGAGCCCCAGGAACCAGCACCCAAACTGGGACTGATCCACTGCCAGAGCACCCAGAGCCCCAGGAACCAGTACCCAAACTGGGACTGATCCACCCATTGCCACAGCACCCAGAGCCCCAGGAACCAGCACCCAAACTGGGACTGATCCACTGCCACAGCACCCAGAGCCCCAGGAACCATTTCCCTGCTCAGATCCCTCAGGATCCAGCAGTCAAACTCCATTCCCAGCCTACCCAGATCCCCAGGGAAGTGTCTCCCCACCCAGACCCCCCAGGAAGTCCCTCTCTTCCTGCAGTGCCCCCGTTTCTGCCCCCACAGTCCCCTGGCTGCTGTGGGGTTCCTGGCAGTGCCCAAGGCCAGGCTGGGCAGGGGTTGGAGCCCCTGGGACAGGGGAAGGTGCCCCTGCCCAGGATGGGCTTTTCCAGGATGCTGTGACCTTTCCCAGCAAGGCCAGGCCCCCACAGCTCAGAGCTGCCCTGATGGACAGGCTGTGACTGGAATGTGTGTCCCTGGGAGAGGAGAGGGGCAGAGCTCAGCAGGGGAAAGCAATTCCTGCCTCCAAGGGCTGGACTGGGCTCTCCTCACACCATCCCCACCCAAACTCAGCCCCTGCTCCAGGCCTGGCTGTCAGAGCCTCCCCAGGGCACAGAGGGGTCCCCACACTGCAGGGACAACCCCCTGGAGCAGGAAAAAACAGTTTTACTCTGATTCTCAGCTCCTCAGGCTTCTCCTCACCCAGGGAGATTCCTCCTGTGCTGCCCACGGGGGAAGGGAAGGAAAGCTCAGCTCAGCCCCAAATTTAAAGCCCAACTTCCTGCACAGGTCCAGCAGAGCCCTCAGCTGGAATTCCAAAGGGAATCTCAGCTCTGGCTGCTGCTGAGCACCAGGCACGAAGCCCTGGGGAACTGGGGCTATTCCAGGGTTACGTAACCCTGCTGATGTCAGGGCTATAATTAGCAACAAAACCAGCAGCTGCCCCATTTCCTGCCAGAACAGCTTCCAGTTTGTTTTTGGAGCAGCTCTGGCATGATTCAAGTCCTGCCCTGAACACACAAGCTCAGCTGGAAGGGGAAGTCAGCATCCATATCCAGCTGCACCTGGAAAAATTAACCTGTTGATGAATCCCCTGGCCCTGGAGCCCAGCTGTGCCCAGCTCCATCCCTTTTCCTGGGTGTCCAGAGGGTTTAAAGGTGACAGGGGCACAAAAGGAAGCACAGCAGCTCTGAGGGGACACTGAAAAGCACCAAAGCTGCCTCTGACACAGAATTCCAGACCCACACAGGTGACTGCCCCCAGTGGCCTGAGGGTCACCAGCTCTGCCTTAGCTCTGAGCTCAGCAACTGCAAAGAAACTCAGCAAAGTCAAAGGAGGGAGGATGTGGATGCTCCCAAACCCTGAGGTTTAGGCAGGACTCTGCCTGGGAACTCTGGCAATGCTGGATGCAGTGTCAGCTCTGAGGCAGCACAAGACAAATCACCCTGGGACAGTGGGAGGGTGGCACTGGATGGGAGTGAAGGTCCCTCTCAGCCCAAACCAGCCAACAATTCCATGGCATCAAGGCCAATCAACCTGACCAGACACAACAGTGACACCACCCTGGCTCCTGTCATCCCCCTCAGCACCCAGCACAGCCCCCACACCCCAGAGGGGGCACAGGAACCCAGCACAGCCACAGCCACACTGCCAAGGAAAGGTGAACTCTCAAAGGTGAGCCATGAAAGGTGAGCCCCTCAAAGGGTGAGCCCCTCAAGGGGTGAGCCATGAAAGGTGAGCCCCTCAAAGGGTGGGCCATGAAAGGTGAGCCCCTCAAAGGGTGAGCCCCTCAAAGGGTGAGCCATGAAAGGTGAGCCCCTCAAAGGGTGGGCCATGAAAGGTGAGCCCCTCAAAGGGTGAGCCCCCCCCAAAGGGTGACCCATGAAAGGTGAGCCCTCAAGGGTGAGCCCCTCAAAGGGTGAGCCCCCCCAAAGGGTGAGCCCCCCCAAAGGGTGAGCCCCTTACCTGAGGGCCCTGGGGCTGCTCCTCCAGCTGGGGCTGCCCTGTGGCCAGGCTGGGCTGGCTCAGGGTGCCCACACGGCCGGGCTGTCCCCGCAGTGTCACTGTGATGGTGGTTGGGGCCTTCAGGCCTGCAGAGCACACAGAAAACATCCTGAAGCACCTGCAAACCCCTGGGAGGGGCTGCTCGGGAAGCAGCAGCAGCAGCTTTGGGAAGGCTCCCTGCTCACCTGCAGCCTGGTTGGAGATGTGGGCCAGCCCAGGCAGGCTGCTGGCCAGCTTGGCCAGCCCCCCGTTGGCCAGCAGCTGGTGGATGGCCGTGGGCTTGCTGGTGGCCCCCAGGGCCAGCGAGGTGGCCACGGGGATGGTGCCGAGGGCAGCCAGCCCCTGCAGGGCTGCAGGAGCCTTCCCCTGCAAGGACACACAGCAGCCCTGAGCCCCTGCAGGCACAGGGGGCTCTCAGCTGCCCACTCCCCTCTCCACAAGTGTCACTGGTCCTTCCCAGTCTGAAGCTGGGAGTGGGATAAATTCACCTCCCACTGAAGGGCTGCCCCAGCCAGGATATCCCAGGGAATGATCAGGGAGCTCTCTCTCCATCTGTTCTCCAGCTCTGCAGTTTGGGGCTCACAGAAACAGCTGCTCACACCCCCTTTTGCAGGCCTCAGGAACACTGAGCCCACCCCTCACCTCCTCTGGTCCAAAGGGTCTATCCAGGCTCCCTCTGCCTCCCAAACCTTCCCTCCCTCCAGCTGCCCTGAGGATCTGCAGAGGCTGCTCACCTGCACAGGTGGGGTGGCAGTGCTGCCAGGGAGGCTGCAGGGCTTGGTGCCAATGTCCTGCAGGCTGAAGCTCAGCCCCTGGAGCAGGCTGCTGGCAGAGGCTGCTCCTGAAAACCCAGAGAACACCAAAGTCAGCCTGGGGGGATCCACCAGCACCAAATTCCAGGCTGTGCCAAGGCAGGAGAGTTGTTCCCCAATGAGCAGCACCCTGAGGTCATGGGGGATCCTCCCACAGCTCATTTTATAGGATCATGGAATAACCAGAGTGGGAAGAGACCCACTGGGATCATCCAATCCAGCCCCTGGCCTTGCACAGACACCCCAAATTCCCACCCTGGGGGGCTCTGGCAGCCCTGCACAGACACCCCAAACTCCAAACACTCCTGGAGCTCCAGCAGCCTCGGGGCTGTGCCCATTCCCTGGACAGTGCCCAGCACCCTCTGGGGGCAAAAACCCACCCCAACCCCCCTGGCCCAGCTCCAGAGGGGTGCCTGTGGAACACAGGAGGTTTTGGTGTTCTGAGGCCTCATTAATCACCATTCCCACAGCACAACCCCAGCTCAGGCAGGCCGGGGAAGGCCAGGAGAGGCTGCCCCAGGTGCTGTGAGCCTGGCTGAGCTTTCCCCAGGCAGGGAGGTACCTGGCAGGGCAGGGGCTGGCTGGGCTGGCAGCCCGTGGCTGCTGCTGGCCACCAGGCGGCTCTGCAGGGCGTGGAAGGCGCTGGGGGCGGAGCTGCTGGGGATCGAGGGCTGAGCCGGGCTCAGCGAGGCCTCTGTGCCTGAGCTCGGCCTAAGAGGGAAGGGAGAGAGCCCAGTGAGGGCTGGAGGTGCTGAGGGCAGGCAGGGCCAGCTCTGGGACTGCCCCCTGCAGCCAGAGCTGCTGCACAAGCACCGAGAGGGAATTGGAGAGAGCCTTAATGATCATCAGCTCCAAGAGGAGTTTCCCTGTGCCCAGGACAGCAGCCAAGACAAGGAGCATGGAGAAATGCATGGATTTCCTGGGGTCACCACTATCCCTCTCCAAAACCCACTCTTCATTTAAAACCAGCTCTTCTTGCTCTCCTGTCCCAGACCACAGAATCCTGGAATGCTTTGGGTTGTAAAGGGCCTTAAAGCCCATCCAGTGCCATCAGCAGGGACACCTGGCACTGTCCCAACACTTCCAGGGATCCATGGCTCCTCTGGGAATCAGATCAGTCAGAGCCCAGCTCCCCAAAACTTGAATTAGGAAGGAAAAGTGGTGTCAGCATGAGATTTACTCCCCAACAGGAATCCCTGTGCACAGTTCATGCCCTCCATGAGCTGCTTTGAGGCTCCTCTCTCCTCTCCCTTGCAACAAAAATATAATTTCTATTGCAAAGATGCAGAGGGAAGGGTTAAACACAGAATTACTGCCAAAGCCACCACAAAGACAAGAGTTTGGGAAATCACACCAGACACAACCACAGCACCTCCCCTCCTGCCCCCTCCCAGGCTGGGAGTTTCCAGGAGCCCCAGGGTCTCCCCCACACCAGAAATTCCAGTGGGGAGCAAGACACCAGAAAGCTCCACGTGCAGGGATCACCCTGTCAGAAAGACCCCCCAGAATTCCAGAATTCCCAAATTCTCACTCACTTGGGTGTGGAGAGCAGCCCTGAGAGCTCCTTGGTGCTGGGCAGGGCAGTGCCCAGGGGCTTCCCGGAGACAACTGCAAAACAAAAAGGAGAACACTGAGTTCCTGCCCCCCACAAATCCTCTGGGATCCCCCTCTCTCCAAGTACCCACAGGGGCTCATCCAGCTCCCAGAGCATCTTCAGGAATCCCAGCCTGAGGCATCACACTGGAGAGCAGGAGGAGCAAAATCCAGTTAAAACACTCGTGGAGTTGAGGAAGGAATCGCCTCCCAAAATCCAAAAGGAACCAAATGCAGATCTCTCTCCTAAAGCTTCTCTCCACTAATCCCCTCCTGCTCCAATCAATGGATTGTTGGGTGATTTTGTAAGGATTCTTAGTTAAAGACACTTTACAAAATACACAGGGATGCAACAAGTCACGGAATTTGTTTATTGCAGCACTGGGGGGATACAACTGCATTCCTTCCTCGTGCATTCCTCCTGCTCACAATTCTCCTGCAATTCTTGTTTGGGTTCATGTTTACTTCTGCAATTCATTTCCTTTCTGTGAAAAGAAGTTTGGAAAATTAAAAATAAAAAAAAGTTAAAAAAAAAAAAAAAAAAAAAAAAAGGGATTCTGGAAATCAGAGGTTTTCAAAGCTGCCAGAAGATTAACTGAAGCATTCCAGAAGGATGTGGATTTGTGTCTTGTCACAGCTCAGAGCTGTTGAACTGGCAGAGAGGTGCTTGGAAAGGAGCAGAGTTATTTCCCAGCTTTGAAAACCTCAGATTTCCAAGCAGAATGGAGCCTTTGATTCCATAAATTCCACAAATTCCATAAGCAGGGAGTGCTCTGAGGAGCTGGGGCTCTGGCACGAGGAAGGTGCTGAGTCCTGAGGGACAGCAGCCAGAGCTGGGGCCTCTCCTGAGAAGGCTGAGGGGAGGAAGATGGAGCTCATCACCTCCAGGATGGCAGCTGGGATTTGCTTGGCTGTGAATCCCAGAGTCCAGGCCCCAGGGGGATCAGCAGAGCAGGCAGCTCGGCTGGATGGGGGATTTGGAGAGCACAAAGTTCTTCCAGAGGGAGGAACTTCACCAAGATCCCGCAGGCAGCAGCAGGAAAAATGCAGAGCAAGGGGTGCAGCAGCACCAGCAGGACCAGCACCCATCCTGCTCCAAACAGCACCAGCACCCTGCTTCCAGCAGCACCAGCACCCTGCTCCAAACAGCACCAGCACCCTGCTCCAAACAGCACCAGCACCCTGCTCCCAGCAGCACCAGCACCCTGCTCCCAGCAGCACCAGCACCCTGCTCCCAGCAGCACCAGCACTCATCCTGCTCCAAACAGCACCAGCACCCTGCTTCCAGCAGCACTAGAACCCATCCTGCTCCAAACAGCACCAGCACCCTGCTCCAAACAGCACCAGCACCCATCCTGCTCCAAACAGCACCAGCACCCTGCTCCAAACAGCACCAGCACCCATCCTGCTTCAAACAGCACCAGCAACACCAGCACCCTGCTTCAAGCAAGATCAGCATCCACCCTGCTCCCAGTAGCTCCAGCAGGATCAGCAGCAGCACCCTGCTCCCAGTTCCAGCAGGATCAGCACCAGCACCCTGCTCCCAGCAAGATCAGCAGCAGCAGCAGCACCCTGCTCCCAGTTCCAGCAGGATCAGCACCCTGCTCCCAGCAGGATCAGCAGCAGCAGCACCCTGCTCCCAGCAGCAGCACCCTGCTCCCAGCAGGATCAGCAGCAGCAGCACTCTGCTCCCAGCAGGATCAGCAGCAGCACCCTGCTCCCAGCAGGATCAGCAGCAGCACCCTGCTCCCAGCAGGATCAGCAGCAGCACCCTGCTCCCAGCAGGATCAGCAGCAGCAGCACCCTGCTCCCAGCAGCAGCTGCAGGCCCCAAGGGAGGTGCATGACCAGAGGGAGGTGCAGGATCCCTCTCCCAGCTCCAGGCTGGTTTGCAGGATGGAATTCCTTGGAAAATAACTCCTGCCAGGCTGCCCCAGGCACTCACTCCTGGCGTCTCCACCTCTCCCTGCAGCTCAATCCCCCAGGAGGAGGAGGGGCAGGGCCCAGCTCCCTCCCTGGCCCCGGGCAGGCAGGCAGGGCTCGGTCACAACTCACTTTCCGCCTGGGAGCCGAGGGCTGCTCCGCCCGCGCCATCGCCGTGCGACACAATGGTCACCTTGATTTTGGCTCGTTTGGAGGCTTTGCTGCAGGGGGTCGGGCTGGGGCTCTGCTGCCGCTTCAGCTGCACTCGCACATCATCTCTGTCAGCCCCCTCCGAGTGCTCTGAGGACACTGGAACTGGGGGACACAGAAGGAGCTTTCTGAGCCCCCAGGGCTGGTGTGGGGAAGGGAACACGCCCATGCACACAGCTCCCTCCGTGCCAGCCTGCCCAGCTCCTGCACAGGAGCCCTGCCTGTCCTGCCCGGTGCCCAACACTCCACAGCGAGGTTCTCACCCCAAAATCCTGCCACCACCATCAGGTGAGGGGCCAGGTTTGTGCTTGCAGGCACAGAGATCAGAGCTCAACCAGGCAGAGGATCCCAGCAGCCCTGCCAGGAGCTGGGCAGGCTCTGAGAGGCACCCAGCAAAGCAGAGGAGGTGCTGCAGCAAAGCCAAGCCCCCCAAATCCCACACTGCAAGGAACTGGGGCAGAAACCCCACAGGCTCAGAGTTCTCCTGCACACCAGTGTTTCCTTGATCTGGCACATCCTGCCCCAAGCACAAGCCCCCCAAAGTCAGGGGGATCCCAAAAAGCTCAGAGTGCACAAGTCACAAGCTGCCACATCCTGCCCATCCACACATCTGCCCCCAGTGGGGTACAATCCCCCTGCCTCAGGCTGGAATGCTGAGAATTCCCTCCTTGCAGAGGGCCCTGGGCATCCCAGCCATGCATTTACCAACCCCAAAGCCAAGATGTCCCTCCCCTCTCATTGACCAACACCTGGATACAGATCAATGATATAAAATCAATATAAACGTGTACATGCACATACCATGCTGTGCAGCACCCACACTCCTTCAGCTGTGGGGACAGCACCTCACTGCAGCCAAATCCCCAAACTGCAGGTGACTCCAAGCATTTGGGGCTGCCCTGGGAGCCCATGGCCCAGCTGTGACCCAGCTGTGTCCCTGTGTGTCCCCTGGGAGCCCAGTGACCCAGCTGTGGCCCTGTGTGTCCCCTGGGAGCCAGCTGTGACCCAGCTGTGTCCCTGTGTGTCCCCTGGGAGCCCATGGCCCAGCTGTGTCCCTGTGTGTCCCCTGGGAGCCCAGTGACCCAGCTGTGGCCCAGCTGTGTCCCTGTGTGTCCCCTGGGAGCCAGCTGTGGCCCAGCTGTGTCCCTGTGTGTCCCCTGGGAGCCCATGGCCCAGCTGTGACCCAGCTGCGGCCCTGTGTGTCCCCTGGGAGCCCAGTGACCCAGCTGTGGCCCAGCTGTGTCCCTGTGTGTCCCCTGGGAGCCCAGTGACCCAGCTGTGGCCCAGCTGCGGCCCTGTGTGTCCCCTGGGAGCCCATGGCCCAGCTGTGACCCAGCTGTGACCCTGTGTGTCCCCTGGGAGCCCATGGCCCAGCTGTGGCCCAGCTGTGGCCCTGTGTGTCCCCTGGGAGCCAGCTGTGACCCAGCTGTGTCCCTGTGTGTCCCCTGGGAGCCCATGGCCCAGCTGTGTCCCTGTGTGTCCCCTGGGAGCCCATGGCCCAGCTGTGTCCCTGTGTGTCCCCTGGGAGCCCATGGCCCAGCTGTGTCCCTGTGTGTCCCCTGGGAGCCCATGGCCCAGCTGTGACCCAGCTGTGGCCCTGTGTGTCCCCTGGGAGCAGTGACCCAGCTGTGTCCCTGTGTGTCCCCTGGGAGCCCATGGCCCAGCTGTGACCCTGTGTGTCCTCTGGGAGCCCATGGCCCAGCTGTGGCCCAGCTGTGTCCCTGTGTGTCCCCTGGGAGCCCATGGCCCAGCTGTGTCCCTGTGTGTCCCCTGGGAGCCCATGGCCCAGCTGTGACCCAGCTGTGGCCCTGTGTGTCCCCTGGGAGCCCAGTGACCCAGCTGTGACCCAGCTGTGTCCCTGTGTGTCCCCTGGGAGCCCATGGCCCAGCTGTGTCCCTGTGTGTCCCCTGGGAGCCCAGTGGCCCAGCTGTGTCCCTGTGTGTCCCCTGGGAGCCAGCTGTGGCCCAGCTGTGTCCCTGTGTGTCCCCTGGGAGCCCATGGCCCAGCTGTGTCCCCTCCTGCTCCTGCCTGTGCATTCCCATTTCATTCCCAAATCCAAACCCTGTCTCACAGGAAGCAGCCAAGGCAGCACTCTAACGAATCCAGAGCTCTTAATTAGCCCTTGATGCTGGGGCCAGGTTCTCCACATCCACTGCAGGTTCCCCTCCAGGTGTGGCCCTGCCCTGGTGGCACAGGGAGAGGCTCACAGGAGGCTGCAGGGAGCAGGGAACATTTAAATCAGGCTCAAGAGGAAAAGAAACCCCCAAAAGCAGCAGCTCAGGGCAGTGCCTGGCTCAGGAGCTGGACCAGAGCTGAAGGAAGAACATTCAGGGGGCTCAGGGGCAGCTCAGCCCTGGGGCCACCCCAAAGGAGAAGTGACAGCAACAGCTCAAGTGACAACTGCCACCTCCCAAAGCCTTGGGTGTGCACACAGGCACTGCCCCTCAGGGGGGCAAAACATCCTGGGATAGCCTGGGCCCCCTCCCCTCCTCCCTCCCCTCAGAGCACACTCAGTCACCCCTGGGTGCTCAGACTGCCACCCCTGTGTCCCCTGGGGCACAGAGCATCACTGTCCCTGAGCCCTGCCTGATCCATCAGGGCCTTCCAAAAACTAGCCTTGATCCATCAGAACCTTCCCAAATCCATCCCTGATCCATCAGAACCTTCCCAAAGCCATCCCTGATCCATCAGAACCTTCCCAAATCCATCCCTGATCCATCAGGGCCTTCCCAAATCCATCCCTGATCCATCAGGGCCTTCCCAAAGCCATCCCTGATCCATCAGGGCCTTCCCAAAGCCATCCCTGATCCATCAGGGCCTTCCCAAATCCATCCCTGATCCATCAGAATCTTCCAAAAGCCATCCCTGATCCATCAGAACCTTCCCAAATCCATCCCTGATCCATCAGGGCCTTCCCAAATCCATCCCTGATCCATCAGGGCCTTCCCAAATCCATCCCTGATCCATCAGAATCTTCCAAAAGCCATCCCTGATCCATCAGAACCTTCCCAAATCCATCCCTGATCCATCAGGGCCTTCCCAAAGCCATCCCTGATCCATCAGGGCCTTCACAAATCCATCCCTGATCCATCAGAACCTTCCCAAAGCCATCCCTGATCCATCAGGGCCTTCCCAAATCCATCCCTGATCCATCAGAACCTTCCCAAATCCATCCCTGATCCATCAGGGCCTTCCCAAAGCCATCCCTGATCCATCAGGGCCTTCCCAAATCCATCCCTGATCCATCAGGGCCTTCCCAAAGCCATCCCTGATCCATCAGAACCTTCCCAAAGCCATCCCTGATCCATCAGAGCCTTCCAAAAGCCATCCCTGATCCATCAGAACCTTCCCAAATCCATCCCTGATGCATCAAGGCCATTCCTGCCCCTGACCTCTCTGCTGTCCCCTAACCCCTCTGGCCAAGCTGTGCTGCTGTGTGCAGCCCTGGCTGTCCCTCACTGCTGTCCCCTGTGTCCCCAGCTCTGTCACACCAGTGCTCACACCCCCAGCACAGGAAAGGGTTAAAGCCACATCCCCTGAGCACTAGTCCATCAGAGCAATCCACACTCCAGAATCTATCCACGGGGAGCAGGGAGGAGCTCAGCAAAGCCTGAGGTCTCTGCTGGCAAAGAGGGCCCTGGGCTTGAGCTCCAAACAGCAGAGAAACACAAAGCAGGGACAAGGGACACACCAGCCCCAAAGCAGGGCAGGGCAAGAGGAGGATGCTGGAAGAAGGCAGCAGAGGCAGAGAGAAGGAAGGAGACAGGGAGAGAGACAGTGAGGAGTGAGGAGATACTCACCAAAGAGACATGAAGAGGTGCCAGGAGGAAGAGCTTTCCTCACCAGCATGTTTTGTTTCAGAAAAGCAGCAAACTGAGCTGAAATGAATCAGAGAGAATTACAGAATCACAGCCCGGCTCTGCAGGGGACAGGGGGACACTGCTGTGACCCCCAGGTGGGGACCCTGGAGCAGGCAGAGCTCCAGACAGGGCTGCTCCAGCCACAGGAGACACAGCAAGGGGCACATCACAGCCCTGGCATGGCTCACTGCCAGCCCAGAGCACTGGGCAGCCACCAGCAGGGCTGAGCTGCAGCCAGAGCCTGAGAGCAGCAGGGAGGGGTGAGACAGCACCCCCAGAGCAGCTCCAGCTGGGAATCAGTGTGAGAAAAGCAGCACTGGAATCACTGCAGCATTCCTGAGAAACCAGCACTGGAATCACTGCAGCATTCCTGAGAAACCAGCACTCGAATCACTGCAGCATTCCTGATCAAACCAGCACTGGAATCACTGCAGCATTCCTGAGAAACCAGCACTGGAATCACTGCAGCATTCCTGAGAAACCAGCACTGGAATCACTGCAGCATTCCTGAGAAACCAGCACTGGAATCACTGCAGCATTCCTGAGAAACCAGCACTGGAATCACTGCAGCATTCCTGAGAAACCAGCACTGGAACCACTGCAGCATTCCTGAGAAACCAGCACTGGAATCACTGCAGCATTCCTGAGAAACCAGCACTGGAATCACTGCAGCATTCCTGAGAAACCAGCACTGGAACCACTGCAGCATTCCTGAGAAACCAGCACTGGAATCACTGCAGCATTCCTGAGAAACCAGCACTGGAATCACTGCAGCATTCCTGAGAAACCAGCACTGGAATCACTGCAGCATTCCCAACAAAACCAGCACTGGAATCACTGCAGCATTCCTGAGAAACCAGCACTGGAATCACTGCAGCATTCCTGAGAAACCAGCACTGGAATCACTGCAGCATTCCTGAGAAACCAGCACTGGAATCACTGCAGCATTCCTGAGAAACCAGCACTGGAATCACTGCAGCATTCCTGAGAAACCAGCACTGGAATCACTGCAGCATTCCCAACAAAACCAGCACTGGAATCACTGCAGCATTCCTGAGAAACCAGCACTGGAATCACTGCAGCATTCCTGAGAAACCAGCACTGGAATCACTGCAGCATTCCTGAGAAACCAGCACTGGAATCACTGCAGCATTCCTGAGAAACCAGCACTGGAATCACTGCAGCATTCCCAACAAAACCAGCACTGGAATCACTGCAGCATTCCTGAGAAACCAGCACCAGGAATCACTGCAGCATTCCTGAGAAACCAGCACCAGGAATCACTGCAGCATTCCTGAGAAACCAGCACTGGAATCACTGCAGCATTCCTGAGAAACCAGCACTGGAATCACTGCAGCATTCCTGAGAAAACAGCACTGGAATCACGGCAGCATTCCTGAGAAAAGCAGCACTGGAATCACTGCAGCATTCCTGAGAAACCAGCACTGGAATCACTGCAGCATTCCTGAGAAACCAGCACTGGAATCACTGCAGCATTCCTGATAAACCCAGCACTGGAATCACTGCAGCATTCCTGAGAAACCAGCACTGGAATCACTGCAGCATTCCTGAGAAACCAGCACTGGAATCACTGCAGCATTCCTGAGAAACCAGCACTGGAATCACTGCAGCATTCCTGAGAAACCAGCACTGGAATCACTGCAGCATTCCTGAGAAAAGCAGCACCAGGCCACAGCTCCCCCACAGAGCCTCCTCCTGCTCCCCTGTGTCTCCTGCCTCAGCTACAGCAGCACAGGAACACAACCCCTCAGTCCACAGGCTCAGGAATTCCAGCAGATCCAAGCTCCAGCCTCCTCCTGGAGCCAGGCTGGATCTGCAGGGGCACAGCTGCAGGTGACACCCATGGATGTGCAGGTGACACCTGCAGCCTGTCCAGGTCTGTGTGAGCACAGCAAGGAGAGAAGGGAGGATGGAGAACTGGGCACCATCCCCCAGGTGCTCCTGGAGTTTGCCAGGAGGGATCCTCAGCCACAGAAGCACTTCCTGAACTCCCCACATTCACCACCAGCCTGAGCTTTGGAACCAGCCTCTGACAGACACAAACCATACAGCTGCAGCTGCTTCCTTCTCCACAGCCTGTCTGCTGCAGGATGCTTCTGAAATTCCCCAAATTCCACAGTTTCTACCTCAATTCAACAGCCTCAACATCTCCTGAGCACCTACAGTGTCTCCCCAGGCAGCCCTGGAGGAGACATCACACCAGGGTGTCCCAAAAGGATCAGAGCATGGCTACAGGGCTTTGGTCAGCCAGAGAGAGAATCCTTCCCCCTTCCAACAGCAGGAAGGCTCCACCAGCTGCAAAAACAACACTTCTACTCTAATTCCAACCCCCAAGGCTGTGACAGGGGCTGAGCTGCACAGAAAGCTGCCATGGAGAGCGTGGGATTCAACACAGAACTCAGAAAATAAAAACCTGCACGGGTCCAGGCAGAGAAAAACCAAAATTCCATCTGCTGAAAGGATGGGGAAGCTGCAGGGAATTACCTTGTGCTTGCTTGTGGCTCAGGACAGCATCTGGCCTGGGCACCTGCCTCCTCTGCAGCTGTGTGGGGCCCACCTGGCTGGGCTTGGGCAGGGCCAGGGCGGCCACCTTGGCCTTGGGGCTGGACGTGGGGCTGCTGGACACACTGGACAGGTCCTGCTGGGAGAGAGGGACACTCAGCCCATGTCAGGCAGCCCTGGCCCTGAGCACCAGGACTGTGGCTGAGGGTTCATCTCCCTCCCCATGAGAATTCTGGGATTTTTAAGATGGGGAAAAAACCTTCAAGATCACCAAGTGTCATTGCCAACAGCACAGTCACTAATAAGCCCTGTGTCCCAGGGATGTGTTTTGAACACTCCCAGGGGTGGTGACTCCACCCAACTCTTCCCATGAGATAATTTTTCTGAATCAATCACCTAAACCTCCCCCTGGGTATCCTCTCACCTCCCTCTCCCAACACTCCCCCATGCATTTTAGAGATTTTGGAGGCACAGAAACCTCTCTTTCCACACCCCCAGCTGGAATGAGGCTGGGAGGAGCCCCCACCTCAGAGCCTGAGGGTGAGGCTGGCACTTTGGCTGCAGGGGAGGCTGGTCTGCTGCTCCTCTCAGGCAGCTCAAAGGACAGATCCCTCCTGCTGCAGTCACGGGGCTTCTTCTTCCTCTCGGCGTCCAGGTCGCGGGGCTCGGAGCCCGAGTGGCTCTCAGCACGGGTCAGCACTCCTGTCAGGAAATCTGCAATCTCATCCTGCCAATTTTGGGATAAACAGTGACACTCAGTGCTGGGCAGCTCTCTGAAAACTGGATTTCCACAGCTTGAAGCAAGGGGATGAAGCATTGCCAAGGGGGTTGATGTTTGGCAGGAAATCGCCCAAACCTCACAGAGAAAAATGTGGATTTCTCAGTGAAGCTCATAAATCACTGATTTAGGATATGTGGGGAAAAAAAACACAACAATTTTCCCTGAAATGCTGCTGTGTGTCCAGGCAAACATGTTGGGACACTCACTGGATAAGGTGCACACCTCCCTTCCATGTGCTAACCCAGACTGAGAGCACTGTAGATTTAATTAGTAAATGCAGTTTGATAACCAAGATCTTTGAAGATTACAAGAAGACTGGATCAGGACTGGCTGATTAAAAAGATTCAACTAAGTAGAAATGTAAAGTTTGTCTGTGTGATGTTTAACTAAATTGTAGTAAAAAATTACTAGCCTCCCTAAAAATGGTATATAAGCATACGTAGCTCACAGTAAAATTTGGATTCTGATCATAAATCAGAAAAAATTCAATTTTTGTTATTTCCACAGCTCCCTCAGGAAAAGATTCCCTCCACCCCAACCCACCCCATGTAACCTGGGACATCCCAGCACTGATCCTTTCCTTCCTCAGCTGCAAAGGGAACATCCCTGTGGTTACCTGGATGCACCTGTCCACCATGCTCTGGGTCAGGCCTTCTGACTTCTTTTTGGCTTTGCTTATCCTAGGGGAAAAAAAAAGAACCAAATCACACTTTTCCCATCATTCTTCACCTGATGAGGGAAAAGATCCTTTTTGGGACTCCCCAGAGCATTTTGCAAAGCCAACCTGACATTTCAGAGCTCTGCCTTCACACCCAGTGCCAGTTTTAGGCTTCATTCTTTCCTCTCTTTTACTGATTTTCACTACTAAAAGCTTCTGACTGCTGTGATCCTCCAAAAACCTCCTCTGTGCTGCTGGGTGCACCCCCAAATCAGGCCTAGCCCCACAAAGGCTTTCCCTGCAGTTATTCCCAACACAGACAAATCTGGAGTATTTCCATGCAATTCCCACCTCATTGCAGCACTAAATCTGCCCAGATTTCCCAGGAAGAGAGAAGGCACCTGGCAGAGCCTCACCTGAGGTTGTCATCTGCTCCTCCCACCACCACCATGCTGTTATCTGCCCTGATCTTCTCTCTGAAATCCTCCATGGCCTCCACGTTGCACTGCAGAGAGTTCTGCCCAATGACAAAGAGCACTGGGGTCTTCATCTCCAGGAGGGGATCATCCACATCCTGTGGGAGCAAGGGCAGGGCTGGAATCCCAGGATGAGGCTGAGGAGGTTCCCAGGGGTGAGTCCCAATGGGATTTCTCAAGAAAACTCTGCTTGAGCTGCACTGTGCTCCAGAAAATGGAGCAGAAAATGTTTTTCCAATGGAATTCCAGTGTCTTTGGAATCAGCACTTCCTAGTGTGACTGTGTGCACCACCATTCCCTATCCAGTCACACAGGGCTCAGAAAGGAGAGATCAGGGTTCCATGCAAAGACAAAGAAAATAATGAGGGACACAGGATACAGATAATGGATCCAGGCCAGGGATAGCCAGGGACACAGGTGTCTTGGGTTGCAATTCAGAATGTGGCCAGAAATGTGGATTCTGTCATCATCTGTTGGAGCAGGGTGGGACAGTGACCCTGATCTCCTGGCACATATTATCTGTTAATGGGCCATCTTTAACCAGCTGGACAATCATCTTTATCCTTCCCATGGCCCACCCTTCATCCAGGAGGTATCACCTGTTAATGGGTCATTGTTAAAAACTGGGTGTGGCAGAGATTCCTCTCCCTGAGGGAGATATCTCCTGTTAATGGGCCATTGTTTTAAACTGGGTGTGGCAGTGACCCTGATCTCCTGGCACATATTATCTGCTAATGGGCCATCTTTAAACCAGCTGGGCAATCATCTTTATCTTCCCACAGCCCATCCTCCCTCCAGGAGATATCTCCTGTTCATGGCCATTGAGTCCCAGTGCATGACTGATAAAATTCCATCATCCCACTGGGAGATGCTCCACCCAGGGGAGGAGCCAAACATTTCCTACCCAGATAAAAACTGAGATTTGGACACCAAGGCACCTTCTTCCCACTGGATTCCAGAGGAAAACCAGACCCTTCCACATCATCCCTGCACCTTCAGAGGAAAACTGCAACTCTGCTCCAGCTGAGCCACATCTGCCCCTGCAGGAGGATGCAGCCACCATGGAATGGGACTGTGCCACCACCCTGACTGACTGTGCCAGCTTGGATTCTGACTCTGGCAGGGCTGGGATTGTTCTGTGTAATACTGTATTTCTATTTTAATTTTCCCAGCAAAGAACTGTTATTCCTAATTCCCATATCTTTGTCTGAGAGCCCCTTAATTTCAAAATTACAATAATAATTTGGAGGAATTTCAAAGAGAAGTTTCTGCCTTTACTGGCAGACACCTGTCCTTCAAACCAGGACAAGAGGATACAGATAATGGATCCAGGCCAGGGATAATGAGGGACACAGGCCATGGAAAACAAGGAACTTGGGCCCCAGGAAGGAGCTCCAAAGCCCCACCACAGCAGAGACAAGCCAAGAGCACACTCACACCTGCTACAGCACCAGGGCTGCTACAGCCCCTCCTCTGAGAGCAACAGCTCCTCCCAACAACAACCATACACATTCCCCCAAAACACAGTCAATTATTGCTGCACTTCCAAGAAGGATTCCACAGAACAACCCAGGGAGGTTTAAAGATGAGCAGAGTTCTTTAAGCAGCTCCATCTGGTTCTTACCCCTCTGGGGCCATCCACAGTGAGCAGAGGGAAGCCAAGGCACACGACAGCAGTGACATATTCCATCACAGAAACCTGGGCAGGGAGAGAGCAGTCAGCATTCCCAGAGCCCAGCAGTGACATTCCAAAATGGAAACCTGGGCAGGGAGAGAGCAGTCAGCATTCCCAGAGCCCAGCACTGACATTCCAAAATGGAAACCTGGGCAGGGAGAGAGCAGTCAGCACTCCCAGAGCCCAGCAGTGACATTCCAAAATGGAAACCTGGGCAGGGAGAGAGCAGTCAGCACTCCCAGAGCCCAGCAGTGACATTCCAAAATGGAAACCTGGGCAGGGAGAGAGCAGTCAGCATTCCCAGAGCCCAGCAGTGACATTCCAAGATGGAAACCTGGGCAGGGACAGAGCAGTCTGTATTCCCAGAGCCCAGCACACCCCAGGCTGCTTTGCCAGGCTCCTGCCAGGCATAGAAATACCTTAATAGCAACACCCTGATGATTAACACAGTGATTAAAAAACACTAAATTATTCATATTGCAAAGGGCCCACAACCACAGAGGTCAAAGCCAGGCCCTGAACTGAGCACAGGGACAAAGAGAATCCCAACAGTCACCGAAATCCAGCTCTGAGCTGAGGCTGCCAAGGGGGCTCTGGGAAAATCACAGAACTCTGGAATGGTTTGGGAAGGACCTTGGAGCCCACCCCATCCCAACCCTGCCATGGCAGGGACACCTCCCACTGTTCCAGGCTGCTCCAAGCCCCATCCAGCCTGGCCTTGGACACTTGCAGGGATGGAGCAGCCACAGCTCCTCTGGGATTCCATTCCAGCCCCTCCCCACCCTCACAGTCAGGAATTCCTTCCCAATACCCCATCCATCCCTGCCCTCTGGCAGTGGAAGCCACTCCCTGTGCCATGTCCCTCCATCCCTTATCCCCAGTGTCTCTCCAGCTCTCCTGGAGACCCTTCAGGCCCTGCAAGGGGCTCTAAGCTCTCCCTGGAGCCTTCTCCTCTCCAGGTGAACATTCCCAGCTCTTTCAGCCCAGCCCCAGCCCTGGAGCAGCTCCGTGGCCTCCTCTGGACCTGCTCTAACAGATCCACACCCTTCTGTGCTCCCCTGGGACACAGAGGACTGGGGCACTCACGTGACAGGCCACCAAGGCACCTGTGTTCCACCCAATCAGGATGATCTGCTTGTGAGAGAAGTGGTTGTGGATCTGTGGGACACAAAACAAAGCCACAGCTGGAGAGCTGGGACAGACACTGGGACAGTGCCCAGGGTGGCACAGTACCCCTGGCACAGGACAGGGAGCACAAGGGGATCCTCTTCTGTCCCTCACCTCGGCCACCTTGCCTCTGACAGCACCAATCATGTGCTCCAGGCACTGCAGCACCCCCACCCCACTGCCATTGTTCAGCAGGGACGTGGCGATGGGGATCACCTGTGTGGGAAAGGGACAGTGTCAGGGACAGCCAGCAGGGCTGGGGACAGGGTCAGAACGGCCAGCAGGGCTGGGGACAGCACCCAGGGATGGCCAACACAGTGCTGAAGACACCAGGAATAACCAGAGCCAGCCCTAGAGACAGTCCCACAGAGCAACCCCTCAGAGCAACCCCATAGAGCAACCAGGCAACCCCACAGACCCTTCCCAGCCCCACAGAGCCAGCCAGCTCCACAGATCCTTCCCAGCCCCATAGAGCAGCCAGCCAGCCCCACAGAGGAGCCCCACAGACCTTTCCCAGCCCCACAGAGCAGCCAGCCAGCCCCACAGACCCTTCCCAGCCCCATAGAGCAGCCAGCCAGCCCCACAGAGGAGCCCCACAGACCTTTCCCAGCCCCACAGAGGAGCCCCACAGACCTTTCCCAGCCCCACAGAGGAGCCCCACAGACCTTTCCCAGCCCCACAGAGGAGCCAGGCAGCCCCCACAGACCTTCCCCAGGCAGGAGAGCTGGGACTGCCAGAAGCGGTGCCGTCGGGACGTGGGGAACATGGAGTTGGTGGGGCCGGAGGAAGCGATGAGGATCAGGGGGGATCCGGGCAGTTTGCTCTGCAAAGTTCAACAGGAACCATGTCAGGGACAGCAGTTTTCCCAGGAAAGGCTCCCTGCCCCACAAGGAAGAGGGAAGGATCTTGCACAAATCCTTAATTCATTGTTTTCCCAAGCCAAAGCACCTTTAGGATACCCAGAAGAATTTCTCCAGCAGAAGACTCTCCAAGGGACAGCTCTGATCCCTGCCCTGTGTGACAGGGACAGCACCCAGGGAGCAGGTGGGAGCTGAGCCAGGGGGGGTTGGGGTGGGTTTTGGGAAAGGTTCTGCCCCCAGAGGGTGCTGGGCACTGCCCAGGGAATGGGCACAGCCCCGAGGCTGCCGGAGCTCCAGGAGTGTTTGGATTTTGGGGTGTCTGCAGGGCTCCAGGGATGGACAGGGTAGGAATTTGGGGTGTCTGTGCAGGGGCAGGGGTTGAATTGATGATCCTGGTGGATCTGAACACCTTCCATTCATGGAGCAGGTCTAAAGCAGGGCACAAGAGCCCAGGGAGAGGACAGAGGCAGAGTATGGGAAGACTAAAGCTGACATGGGACCCCCACAACCCCCAGGGGCACTCACTGGTTTATTATGGGACAGGACACCCACTGCTGGGTCCCAGGGTCTCTTGAGCAGCAGGGACAGTGCCTCAGCCCCTGCTGCTCCTGTCTTGGCCGTGGAGGAGAGCAGCATCCTGTCAATCAGTGCAGGGATCTGCAAGCAGAGAGGACTGAGAAAAAACACCCAAACCACAGGGTAACAACTCCAGCCTCCTCCCTCTGCCAGCTGCACGAAGGGAGAGCACCACATGTGACAGCTGAATCTCCCACTGCTTGCTCACCTTTCCTTTCAGGGTCTGCAGGGCATCCAGATAGGCAGCCAGCACGGGCAGGCTCAGGGTCTCCACCAGTGTCGTGTGGAGCCACTGGATGAGTTTGGTGTCCCAGTTGACGCTGGCCAGAGCCTGGCGCACCCTGCGGGCACATTTATCCACCGCGATCCTCCTCAGCACGGGCTCATTGCAGGCCTGGCAACCAGGAATTCCCAGAGGAACAGTTCAGGGGAAGATGGAGCACAGCAGTGCAGCCTCATCCTTAGGGAAATGTTAGGGTGGGCTGCCCAAACATCTGGAGTGAGGACAACATCTGTCTGAGGAGGAGGAGGAGGAGGCTGAGGGGAGCCCTTGTAGCAATCTGAAACTTCCAAGGGACAGCTCTGATCCCTGCTCTGTGTGACAGGGACAGCACCCAGGGAATGGATGGAGCTGGGCTGGGGGGTTTGGGGTGGGTTTTGGGAAAGGTTCTGCCCCCCAGAGGGTGCTGGGCACTGCCCAGGGAATGGGCACAGCCCCGAGGCTGCCACAGCTCCAGGAGCATTTGGATTTTGGGGTGTCTGTGCAGGGCTCCCAGGGATGGACAAGATGGGAATTTGGGGTGTCTGTGCAGGGCTCTCAGGGATGGACAGGGTAGGGTTTTAGGGTGTCTGTGAAAGGCCAGGGGTTGCACTGATTAATCCACATGGGTCCTTCCAGCCCAGGACATTCTATGATCCCACAGAAGTCATGGCTCAGAGAAGCCCAGGGCTCTCTGTTCCTCAAGGCTACATGAGCCAAGGCCCACAGCTTCCATGCTGCCTGGCCAGGTTTTGTGGGAAGGAGGGTCCCCAGCCCCTCTCTCACCCCCTCGTTGGCCAGGCGGGCCAGCCTGTCGGACTGCAGCGCTTTGTGGATCTTGTTGAACAGTTTGTTCTGGGCCATGCTCCAGCCTGTCCTGCAGGGACACACACACATGGGGTCAGCACAAAGCACCAAACCACTCCTGGCTCCTCTTCTCTGGGACTGCCACCCCACCTGCTGATGGGCTGCTCCCATCCTGGATTGCCTTTGTCTGGAATTGCCAGTCTGGATTCCCATCCCCTGGCATTCCCAGCCCACATTCCCTGGCATTCCCATTCCCACCTGTTGACATGCTCCTCCCAGCCCACATTCCCATTCCCACCTGTCCCATTCTCTGTTCCCTGCCATTCCCAGCCCACATTCCCACCCCTACCTGTCCCACCCCCACCTGTTGACGTGCTCCTCCCAGCCCATATTCCCATTCCCACCTGTACCTGTCCCATTCCCACCTGTCCCATTCTCTGTTCCCTGCCATTCCCAGCCCACATTCCCATTCCCACCTGTCCCATTCTGTTCCCTGCCATTCCCAGCCCACCTGTCCCACCCCCACCTGCTGACATGCTCCTCCCAGCCCACATTCCCATTCCCACCTGTCCCATTCTCTGTTCCCTGCCATTCCCAGCCCAGATTCCCACCCCTACCTGTCCTATCCCCACCTGCTGACGTGCTCCTCCCAGACCACATTCCCATTCCCACCTGTTGACATGCTCCTCCCACCCCCAGCTGTCCCCTCCCCACCTGTTGACATGCTCCTCCCACCCCCACCTGTCCCCTCCCCACCTGTTGACATGCTCCTCCCAGCCCAGCTGTCCCCTCCCCACCTGTTGACATGCTCCTCCCAGACCACATTCCCATTCCCACCTGTTGACATGCTCCTCCCAGCCCAGCTGTCCCCTCCCCACCTGTTGACATGCTCCTCCCACCCCCACCTGTCCCCTCCCCACCTGTTGACATGCTCCTCCCACCCCCAGCTGTCCCCTCCCCACCTGTTGACGTGCTCCTCCCAGCCCACCTGTCCCCTCCCCACCTGTTGACGTGCTCCTCCCAGCCCACCTGTCCCCTCCCCACCTGTTGATGTGCTCCTCCCAGCCCACCTGTTGACGTGCTCCTCCCAGTCGTCGGGCGGCGGGGGCGCGTCGGCGTCGGTGCGGGCGAACATGACGTGCCGCTCGCACTCGTTCATCACGCTCCGAGCCTTCTGGTTGTCGTACAGCGGCACCGGCGTGGGCGTCACCGTCTCCACGTCGATGGGGACATCGGCCTCCCTGCCAGTGACACAGCTGTCACAGAGGGATGGGCACATGGCAGCCTTGGGGGGGCCAGGGGGACTGGGCAGCGCCCGCAGGGATGCACAGGGTGGGACTGACCCAGGCACCTCGGTACTCCTGGGCATCAACTCAGGGAAACCAAACCGAGACATCTGAACCACCAAACTGAGCCCCATGGACACCCCAAACTGAGACATCTGAACCACCAAACTGAGACATCTGAACACCCCAAAACTGAGCCCCATGGACACCCCAAACTGAGACATCTGAACCACCAAACTGAGACCCATGGACACCCCAGTCTGAGACATCTGAACCACCAAACTGAGACATCTGAACACCCCAAACTGAGACATCTGAACACCCCAAAACTGAGCCCCATGGACACCCCAAACTGAGACATCTGAACACTCCAAAACTGAGCCCCATGGACACCCCAAACTGAGACATCTGAACACCCCAAACTGAGCCCCATGGACACCCCAAACTGAGACATCTGAACCACCACAGCGAGCCCCATGGACACCCCAAACTGAGACATCTGAACACCCCAAAACTGAGCCCCATGGACACCCCAAACTGAGACATCTGAACCACCACAGCGAGCCCCATGGACACCCCAAACTGAGACATCTGAGCCACCAAACTGAGCCCCATGGACACCCCAAACTGAGACATCTGAACCACCAAACTGAGACATCTGAACCACCAAACTGAGACATCTGAACACCCCAAACTGAGCACATTGGACACCCCAAACTGAGACATCTGAACACCCCAAACTGAGCACATTGGACACCCCAAACTGAGACATCTGAACACCCCAAACTGAGCTCCATGGACACCCCAAACTGAGACATCTGAACACCCCAAACTGAGCTCCATGGACACCCCAAACTGAGACATCTGAACACCCCAAACTGAGCACCTTGGACACCCCAAAACTGAGCACCTTGGACACCCCAAAACTGAGCACCTTGGACACCCCAAAACTGAGCACATTGGACACCCCAAACTGAGCACATTGGACACCCCAAACTGAGCACATTGGACACCCCAAACTGAGCACATTGGACACCCCAAACTGAGACCCATGGACACCCCAAACTGAGACATCTGAACACCCCAAACTGAGCACCTTGGACACCCCAAAACTGAGCACCTTGGACACCCCAAACTGAGACATCTGAACACCCCAAACTGAGCACATTGGACATCCCAAACTGAGACATCTGAACACCCCAAACTGAGCCCCAAGGACACCCCAAACTGAGACATCTGAACCACCAAACTGAGACATCTGAACCACCAAACTGAGCACCATGGACACCCCAAACTGAGACATCTGAACACCCCAAACTGAGACATCTGAACACCCCAAACTGAGCCCCATGGACACCCCAAACTGAGACATCTGAACACCCCAAACTGAGACATCTGAACACCCCAAACTGAGCTCCATGGACACCCCAAAACTGAGCACCTTGGACACCCCAAAACTGAGCACCTTGGACACCCCAAAACTGAGCACCTTGGACACCCCAAAACTGAGCACCTTGGACACCCCAAAACTGAGCACCTTGGACACCCCAAACTGAGACATCTGAACCACCAAACTGAGCCCCATGGACACCCCAAACTGAGACATCTGGACACCCCAAAACTGAGCCGCATGGACACCCCAATCTGAGACATCTGAACCACCAAACTGAGCCCCATGGACACCCCAAACTGAGACATCTGAACCACCAAACTGAGCCCCATGGACACCCCAAACTGAGACATCTGAACCACCAAACTGAGTCCCATGGACACCCCAAACTGAGACATCTGAACCACCAAACTGAGCCCCATGGACACCCCAAACTGAGACATCTGAACACCCCAAACTGAGCCCCATGGACACCCCAAACTGAGACATCTGAACCACCAAACTGAGCCCCTTGGACACCCCAAACTGAGACATCTGAACCACCAAACTGAGCACATTGGACATCCCAAACTGAGACATCTGGACACCCCAAACCGAGCATTTGGACACCCCAAACTGAGACATATGAACAACTCAAACTGAGCCCCCTGGACACCCCAAACTGAGACCTCTCAAACACTAAACTGAGCCCCCTGGCCCACTGAACCAAGTACCTTGGACACTCCAAACAAAACTTATTCTGGAACCCCAAACTAAGCATCCTGGACCATCAAACCTAGCACCCCAAAACTGAGGTGCCCCTAGAGCCCCTAAGCAAGAGGCATAGAGCCCACAAAGAACAGCCCCTGGACCCCCCCAAACCATGGCCCCAGGAGCCCCTGCACACCCCACACCAAGACTTCTAGACACTCCAAACCAAGATTCCTCACTGCCCTCTTCACCCATTAGGGCCCCCAATTTCCCCCTCACAACTCCCCCACTCACCACTCCCCAGCCCCACAGGACCTCCAGCTCCTCCTCCACAGCCTTCTCCCCACCCTGAGTGCCCCCCAATCCCTACACAGACCCCTCAGGACCCTCAAAGCCCCCTCTCACTTCTTCCTCACAACCTCCCCCCACCAGCCCTCAAGACCCCCGTTCCTCCCTCAAAGCCTTGCACAAGCCCCTGAGCCTCACTGCTCCCCCTTTCCTCTCACAGCCCCTCAGCCCTCAGGACCCCCCTTTCCCCTCACAGCCCCCAGGATCCCCCTCAATTTTGCCCTCAGGCCCACAGGACCCTCAGTGTCCCTTCACAGCCCCCCAGGACCCTCAATGTCCCCTCACAGCCCCTCAGAACCCCCTCAATCTCTCCCCTCAGCCCCCATGATCTCCCTTCTTTCCCCTCACAGTTCCCTCAACCCCCAGAAGCCCCCAATTTCCCCCTCAGCCTCACAGAACCCGCTCCTTTCCCTTCACAGTCCCCACAGCCCCCAGAACCCCTCAATCTTCCCCCAAGATCCCCCTCCTTTCCCCTCACACCCCCACAGCCCCCAGGACCCCCCCAGTTTCCCCCTCGCCGCCGCTCGGGCCCGCTCCGAGCCCGCAGCTCTCACGGGGCGCTGCCGAGGTGTCTCCGGGGGGTGAGGAACAGCAGCCGGGCGGGCCGGGCGGCGCTGGCGTCGGGGTGCGCACTCCAGGGCTTGGCGTAGCTGTGGTCGAGGCACACCAGGTCCAGCTCCCGCTCGTGCGCCGAGAGCTGCAGCAGCAGCGAGGTGCCCATCCTGCGGGCCGACCACTGCAGCTCGCGCTCCCGATCGCGATCGGCGGCGCGCTGCGACATGGCGGGAGCCCCGCCCCCTTCCCCTCCCCTCGCGCCGCCTGCCGCCAGCGCGCGTGCGCGGGGCGCGCTCCCGCCTCCCCTCAGCGCGCGTGCGCGGAGCGCGTATCCACGGGACCGTGGGATGTCCCGGTGGGAAGGGACCCGAGAGGATCGGGGAATGTCCCTGCAGTGTCCCCAGGAATGTCCCTGTGGGAAGGAACCCGCGAGGATTAGGGATGTCCCAAGAATGTCCCTGTGGGAAGGACCCGAGAGGATCAGGGAATGTCCCTGCGATGTCCCCAGGAATGTCCCTGTGGGAAGGACCCGAGAGGATCGGGGAATGTCCCTGCGATGTCCCCAGGAATGTCCCTGTGGGAAGGACCCGAGAGGATTAGGGATGTCCCAAGAATGTCCCTGTGGGAAGGACCCGAGAGGATCAGGGAATGTCCCTGCAGTGTCCCCAGGAATATCCCCGTGGGAAGGAACCCGCGAGGATTAGGGATGTCCCAAGAATGTCCCTGTGGGAAGGACCCGAGAGGATCAGGGATGTCCCTGCGATGTCCCCAGGAATGTCCCGGTGGGGTCCCTGCGATGTCCTCAGGAATGTCCCCGTGGAGTTGCTGCGATGTCCCCAGGAATGTCCCGGTGGGAAGAGACCCGCGGGGTGAATCAGGGAATGTCCCCAGGAATATCCCCGTGGGAAGGAACCCGCGAGGATTAGGGATGTCCCAGGAATGTCCCCGTGAGAAGGACCCGAGAGGATCAGGGAATGTCCCTGCGATGTCCCCAGGAATGTCCCCATGAGAAGGGGCACTCCAGGCTCACCCAGCCTCACCCAGGACACTGCGCGCTCCCGCGGGCCCGTGGGGTCACGGAGCGTCCCGCGTGGGGACACGGGGGCGCGGTTACCGGGTGACGTAGCCGCCCGCGCGACAGTCGGTGCGCGGCCCCGCCGTTGGCACGGCGGGACACCGGAGCCCAACCGCCGTGCTGCTCGCCAGGGGGGCGGGGGCACCTGGGGCTGGCACAGCGCTGGCAGCCCCTCGGTGACAAACCTGCAGCCGCTGCCGCCACCTCGGGGGTGGCACACTGGCGGCAGCCCCGTGGTGACAGCACTGAAGCCATCGCTGGCGACAGAGGGGCTGGCACGTTGGTGGCAGCTCGTTGATGGCAGCACCTCGGGGGTGGCACATTAGTGGCAGCCCCCTGGTGACAGCTCCGTGCCCGGTGCCAGCGCTCCGTGGCCATGCTGCGGTGCCACGTGGTCGCCGTCCACATTCCCGGGGCCACCGGCTTCGGTCCCGGGGTCCTGCTCTCCGTCTGCTTCCGAGGTACCGAGGGGTTGGGGACACCGGGTGGCACCGGCCACTGCCGCGTGGCAAGGGCCACGCTCGCTGCCCGTGCCCGTGGCCAGTGCCAGGCTGCCCCCTGGCACCCCAGCGTCCCCTGCCTGAGGTGCCACCGCCCCTCTTGTCCCACACAGGCGTCCTCAGGAGAACCCAGGTGGTGCCCGAGGAGCGCAGCCTCACCTGGAATGAGGTGAGGTGGCCCCGGGGTGACCCGTGGTGGCACAGGGACATCGGGTCACCCCCTTGACCCGTGTCACCCCCGTCAGGAGCTGGTGTGGCCGCTGGACACGTGTCCCCTGAGTGCCACGGACACGCTGAGCCTGCGCCTGCGGCGCTGGGACTGCCTGCTGCCCCAGGGGTGAGTGACAGCCCCGGGGGGGACACCCTGGCGCCAGCCCCCTCGCCAAGGCCACCCTCACCGTGTCCCCCGCTCCCACAGGGACCTGGGTGCCACCACGGTGTCACTGGACGAGTTGGTGGCCAACCCCAGCCTGCCGATGGCCGTCAGGGACATCCCGCTGCTGGACCACCGGGAACTGCCCACGGGAGTGAGCCCCCACCCCACCCCAGAGCACCCCAGGGTGCCAGCGGGCACTGTCCCCGTGTCACACTGTCCCCTGTCACTGCCTCTTCGCAGTGCACCGTCACCTTCTGCTGCTACTACGACCCGCACGGCAGGGCCGGGGATGTCCCCGTCACCGCGCAGGCAGAGGTGGCACTGGAGCCACCGGCGATGTCCCCCGCAGACAGGAAAGAGGATTTCCAGGTATGGCAGCCGGGGGTGGCACGGTGGCAGCCGGGGGTGACGTCCCCTCGCCGCCACCACGTCAGTGCCACCCCGCAGGTGCGGGTGAGGGTCATCAAGGGCCGCCAGCTGCGGGGCAATGACATCAGACCCGTGGTGAAGGTCCAGATCGGGAAGCAGAACTTCCGCACCCGCAGCCGCAGCGGGAACAACCCCTACTTCAATGAGGTGACACCGCGCAGGGGACACGGGGACAGCCGCTGTCCCTCAGCCTGCCCTCACTGTCCCTTTGCTGGTTTTCAGGTGTTTTGCCAGAATTTCCATCAGACGCCGGAGCAGCTGGTGGCACAGCCCATCCACATCCAGGTGGGACGGGGGGACAGAGGGACAAGGACACAGGGACAGTCACGGGGACACAGACATAGACGCGGGGACGGGGACAGGGACAGGAACATGGACACAGACAGACACAAGGATAGGGTCAGACACAAGGAACAAGGACAGGGACACAAGGACACACAGACAAAGGGACACAGAGACAAAGACTGCGATACAGACACAGGGACAAGGGCAGGGAAAGGGACACAGAAACAGACACGGGGGAGGAACAGGGACACAGACACGGGGACACGGGGACACGGGGACACAGCGACAGGGGCTGGGACAGAGACACAGACACAGAGACGCACAGAGGGACAGGGACACAGGGACAGCCATGTCCCCTTCCCCGTCACAGGTGCTCCGTTCACCAAACATCTGCATCAAACCCATCATCGGCGTCTTTGAGGTGAGGAGTGGAGGATCGGGAATGGGGCATTGGAATTGGGGTTTGGGAATTGGGATTGGGAATGTGGGATCGGGAATGGGGAACTGGGATTTGGGAACCGGGATTGGGGCATTGGAATTGGGGTTTGGGAATGTGGGATCGGGAATGGGGAACTGGGATTTGGGAACCGGGATTGGGGCATTGGAATTGGGGTTTGGGAATGGGTGTCGGGAATGCAGTTTAGGGAATGGGGTGTCAGGAATGGAATTTTGGGAATGGGAACTGGGAATGAGGTGTCAGAGCACTCTCACCCCCCTTTGCCGTTCCCACAGCTCGACGTCGGCACCGTCTACTCTGCCCCAGGTAACGAGAGGGTTGGGGTGGCACTGGGTGGCACTGGGTGGCACTGGGTGACACATTTTGGGGTGACACATTTTGGGGACTGTTTCAGGCAGGCACTGCCCAGTGGTGAGACTTCATTTTGGGGGAGCACCACGCGTTTTGAGGGGGTTTTAGGAGGGCCCTGGGGTGACACGGGTGGCACTGGGGTTGCTCTGGTGACACCAGGGTGGCACATTTTGGGGGATGTTTCATGCAGACCCTGGGCAGGGATCTTTTTGGATAACCCTGTGAGATTTTGGGGGGGTTTAGGCGAACCCCAGGGTGACACTGGCGTGACACATTTTGGGGTGACACATTTTGAAGGATATTTCAGACCGGCATTGGCCAGGAGCGCAATCTCATTTTGGGGGAACACCGCGCGGTTTTAGGAGGGTTTTAGGCAGAACTTGGGGTGTCAGCGGGGTGGCCCCGGTGCCCCCGAGGTGACGGCGGTGTCCCCGCCGCGCAGGGCGCAGCCTGAGCGGGAAGTGGCTGAGCCTGCAGCACCCGCGGCACCTCGACCACCGCTCGCAGGGCTTGCTGCAGGTCAGCCTGGTGGTGCGCCGAGCCGGAGAGCGCGCCCAGGTGAGCGCCCCGCCCGCCCCCGCACCCCAAAATCTCTCCTGGGGGGAGTCCCCACTCTGTCACACCGCCCCAAGGAGCAGGAGATGCCGGCGGGGGACGAGGATGTGGAGGCGAATCTGCTGCGGCCACTGGCGTGCGCGACCACCCTGCAGATCCGCGTGTTCCGCGCCGAGGAGCTGGCGCGGGGTGGGACAGGGGGGATTTGGGGTGGGACAGAGGGGATTTGGGGTGGGACAGCGGGGTTTGGGGTGGGACAGGGGGGTTTGGGGTGGGACAGGGGGGATTTGGGGTGGGACAGCGGTTTTTGGGGTGGGACAGGGGGAATTTGGGGTGGGACGGAGAAATTGGGGTGGGACAGGAGGGATTTGGGGTGGGACAGGGGGGATTTGGGATGGGACAGGGGGAATTTGGGGTGGGACAGCGGGGTTTGGGGTGGGACAGAGAGGATTAGGGTGGGACGGGGGATTTGGGGCTGGACAGGGGGGATTTGGGGTGGGACGGGGGGATTTGGGGCGGGACAGGGGGATTTGGGGTGGGACAGTGGGGTTTGGGGTGGGAACAGTGTGGTTTGCAGTGGGGGATAGCGAGGTTTGGGAGAGGGACAGTGGGAAATTGGGGTGGGGACAGCAGAGATTGGTGGGGGGGGAGCAGAGGATCGGGGTGGGACAGCAGGGTTTGGGAATTGGGGAATTGGGGTAGCACAGCGTTGGATAGGGGTAGGGCAGCGGGGTTTGAGGTGGGGACAGCGGGGTTTGGGGTCGGACACTAGGGATTTGTGGTGGGGACAGCGGGAATTGAGGTGGGGACAGCGGGGTTTTGGGTGGGGACAGATTTGAGGATTCCCCCTGCTCACCATAGGATGAAAACACTGGGAATTTGGGGTGAAGGGTGGATTTGGAGACCCCCTGGTTGCCACAGAGAATTTGGGGTGAAGGGTAGATTTGGGGACACCCGTTCTCATTCCAGAGTGGGCATGGGGGAATTTGGGGTGAAGGGTAGATTTGGGGACCCCCTGCTCGCTGCAGCGTGGGAACTGGGGTGGGGATGGATTTGGGGACCCCCCAAAACCTCGCCGCTCCCCATCCCCGCGCACAGAGCCGGCGCGGCCGTGCCTGGGCGGCACCGCGGGCTCGGCCAAGGTGTCGGTGCGGGTCGGCTTTGCGGGCAGGACGGTGAGTGCCGGGCAGGGATGGGGGATTTGGGGGTGCCGAGCACGGAATTGGGGGTGCCCCGGCGCTCTGGGGGTGCGGGACCCTTTCGGGGGTTCACAGCTGTCCCCACCGCAGCTCTGCACCCGCGGGATCCCCCCCGATGCCAGCCCCGAGTGGAACGAGGTTTTGTTCTTCCCCCTGCGGGTGAGGAGCGCCCCCAGCCCCATAAAGCTCCCGCATCCCCCGCCCCAAACCGGGGCACCCCAAAAACGGGTCGCCCCCGTTTCCACACCCGCACTCGGCGCTGTTCTCTGCCCGCAGCTGCCCCCGATCTGTGACGAGATCCTGCTGGAAATCCTGCGGGGGTGAGCGGGGCACCCCCGGCTTTGGGGGACATCCCTGGGTTTGGGGGACATCCCTGGGTTTGGGGGACATCCCTGGGTTTGGGGGACATGCCTCGGGTTTTGGGGAACACCTCCGGGTTTCGGGGACACCCCGCAGGTTTGGGAACAGCCCCGGATTTGAGGAACACCTCTGGTTTTGGATGATACCCCTGGGTTTTGGGGACACCTCGCGAGTTTGGGAACAGTCCTGGACTTGGGGGACACCCCTCGGGTTTGGGGTCACTCCTGGGTTAGGGAACACCCCCGTATTTGGGGGGCATCCCCCGGGTTAAGGGGACACCCCGCAGTTTTGGGAATAGCCCTGGATTTGGGAGCACCATCGGGTCTGGAGGACATCCCTCAGGTTTAAGGGGCATTCCTGAATTTGGGGGACACCCCTCGGGTTTGAGGAACACTCGACAGGTTTGGGGGGCACCCTATGGGTATGGGGGGGCACCCCCGGGTTTGGGAACAGTCCCGCGTTTGGGGGACATCCCTGGTTTGGGTGACAGCGCTGGGTTTGGGGGACACCTCTGGGTTTGGGGGACACTCCCGTGCTTGGGGGACACCCCACGGGTTTGGGGAACCCCTGACCGTGCCCCCCCAGGTCGTGCCAGAGCAAAGTCGTGGGCAGGGCCACCCTGCGGCTGTCCCAGATCTCCCAGGACCCCGACGAGGGTGAGCAGGGTGTCCCTTTTTGGGGTCCCCATTAGCCAGACCCCAAACCCCCTCCCACCCCGACCCCCCTTTTTCTGTGCCCCCAGAGGGGACCCCCGGGTTCTTGCCCTCCTTCGGGCCCTGCTTCCTGCCCTTCTATGGCCCCCGGCCCGACTCTGCCCGGGTACGCAGCGGGTTTGGGGGAAACGGGGGATTTCGGGGGGAAAACGGGGGATTTGGGAGGGAAAACGGGGGATTTGGGGGAGGGAAAAGGGGGGATTTGGGAGGGAATGGGGGATTTTGGGGAGGGAAACGGGGGATGTGGGGGGGAAATGGAGGATTTGTGGGAGAAAATGGGGGATTTGTGGGGAAATGGGGGATTTTAGGGAGGAAAATTACGGATTTGGGGGGAAATTGGGGATTTGGGAGAGGGAAACGGGGGATTTGGGAGGGGGAAATGGAAGATTTGGGGAGGAAATGAGGGGTTTTGGGAGGAAATGGAGGATTTGGGGAGGGAAACGGGAGATTGGAGGAAATGGGGGATTTGAGGAGGAAACGGGGGATTTGGGGAGGGAAACGGGAGATTTTTGGGGGAAACGGGGCATTTGTGGGGAAAATGAGAAATTGTTGGGGCAGAGGAAGAGTTTTTTAGGGCGATGGGGGAATTTGGGGTGTAAACGGGACAATGGAGGAGGAAATTGGATGTTTGGAAGGGGGAATGGGATTCTGGGGTTTGTCAGGGAGGGTTTGGGGTATGGGAAAGGGAACTTGGGATGTTTTCAAGGCCAATGGGAATTTTGGGGTGAAAATGGGATGGGGGAAGCAGAGAACGGAGCGTTGGGTGGAAAATGGGGAATTGCTGGGGGAAATGCAGATGTTTAGGAGACAATGGGACATTTGGGGTGAAATGGGATGGGGAAACAAAGAATGGGGAAAACAGAATGGGATGAAATGGGATGGGGGAAATGGGGAATGGGGTGAAAATGAGATGGGGGAAGTGGGGAATGCGGTGAAATGTGACGAGGATGTGGAGAATGGGGTGAAATGGGATGAGAGAAATGGGGAATGGGGTGTAATGGGGTGGTGAAATGGAGAATGGGGCATTTAAGGAAAATGGGAAATTGTTGGGGCAGGATTTTAGGCGATGAGGGGACATTTGGGGTGAAATGGGATGGGAGAAACAGAGAATGGGGTGAAACGGGAAATGAGGTGAAATGTGAAGTGGGAAAATGGGTATTTGAGGGAAACGGAGATTGCTGGGGCAGGACTTTAGGGGACAAGGGGACATTTGGGGTGCCAGTGGGACACCCCACACCCCGAGCTCGTTTCCCAGGACTCGGGGCTGGTTTATCGGGGCCGGCTGCTGCTGGAGCTCTGCACCCGCGTGGGGACCCCGCCCGCGCGGCAGCGCGACCCCATCGCGCCCGTGGACGCCGAGCGGGCGCAGGTGGGGACCCGGCGACACGGCGACACGGGGCGGAGGTGGCACAGGAGGGGACAGCTGAGCGTTTTGGGGGTTTTGTCTCGCCGCAGAGCCTCCTGCCCCGCTGCCAGCTGGGGCTCTGCGGGGTTTTCTACTCGGCCACCATGGTGCCCGGCGGCCCCGAGCCGCTGCGACTGGAGCTGGGCATCGGCAGCGCTGCCGCCGCCACCGCGCAGGGACGGCCCGTGCCCCACGGTGAGCGGGGGACAGCGGGGGTGGCACCGGGGACAGCGGGGTGGCACCGGGGACACGGCCGGGTGGCACCGGGGACACGGCCGGGTGGCCCCGGGGACACTAGAGTGACACCGGGGACACCGGGGTGACACCGGGGACACTGGAGTGACACCGGGGACACGGCCCGGTGGCACTGGGGACACCGGGGCGGCATCGGGGAGACGGCCGGGTGACACCGGGGACACCGCGGCGGCATCGGCGACACCGGGGCGGCACCGGGAACACAGCTCGGTGGCACCGGGGACACCGGGGACACGGCCGGTGGCACCGGGGACACTGCAGTGACACCGGGGACACTGCAGTGACACCGGGGATCCGGCCGGGTTACACCGGGGGCACCGGGGTGGCACCGGGGACACTGTCACCCCCCTGCTGGGGCCGGGAAACGAGTTGGGAATTGCTAATTAGTGTAATTATCAAATTGTTCGATTCCCGTGGCCGCGAGGGGCTGGGGGTGCCTTGGGTTGGGGACAGGGATTGGGTGATGTCACCTGGGTGATGTCACCTGTGGGTCACGGGACATTTTGGGAGTGACAGCCTCGATGTCACCCTGTGAGCCGGGGCCACTACGGGAGTCTCGGATGGATCCAGGGATTTTCACCTGTGTGGTGTCACCTGTGGGTTAGGGGACACTTTGGGAGTCTTGGATGGTCCTGGGGAGTGTCACCCCCAATGATGTCACCTGTGGATCGCGGGACAATTTGGGAATCTCGGATGACCCCAGGACACCTCCCAGGAAGCCACAGCTGCCCCTCGCGAGCGCGGCCGAGGCCGTTCTGACCCCATTATCCCCGATTGTCCCGAATTTAGGAAACTTCTACCACCACCTGCCGTGGTTTGGGGACAAACCGGTGGCCGCTGTCACCGCGCGCTGTGGAGGACGCGGGGCAAAACCGCTGGGACAGCCTGAACCTGCTGCGAGCCCTGTGGCCAGCGCCTGGTGAGACCCCAAACCCGCCTGGGAATGACCCCAAACCCGCGTGGGACTGACCCCAAACCCGGGTTGGGGAAATGACCCCACCAAACCCGCGTGGG